>NC_142520.1:58043757-58276257 GCF_964205215.1 Stylophora pistillata | reverse complement strand
CTGTGTTAACAGTACACCCTTTGACCTTCCATACATGTTGTTGCTTGATATTCTGATGGTGTATTCTGTGGAGGGATCTAAGTTCTTTATAATCATTCTGGTTTCAGGGTATGGAACTGTCCAAATGGCGGTAAAGTTCTTCAGTCTTGATATCTTTCGTTCTATGATGTAGTCGCGTACTTGGTATAAGCTGTTATATTCTGGCTCTTCCCAAGACAAAATAAAGTATGTTGACTGTGTATTCTTCACGTAAAAATTTTTCGGAGGCCTCGGTGTTTCTAGTGAATGAAGGAAGTATCATCAATAAATAACTAAACAGCAACTTTCAAATTACATAACTACCTAGCATCTTGTCGAGTTATTCAAATTATATGATGATCTGAGAGTAGGGTGGTAAAAGCAGGATGATCTCTAAAAGAATTTTCTTACCCTGAACCAATATGGAAGTAACTTTAAGTCGATCTCCAAATGACGAACGCACCCCTCCTATCAAATGATTCAGAGCATCATCTTTGTCCGTTGTGTTTTTATTTATTGTCGCAAGGACTTTAATGTCTGCCCTTACGCTGCCATTTCTAAAGAAAACAACAACTAAAAACTTAAGAAAATTCGTCAACGATGAGTAAATTACTGTTGATCATCAGAACTGGAAAACTACAAGGTACTCAAAGCTTCCGTTTCTAAGATGTGGGTGAGTGCGAAACCATGAATATGGAAAAGGAAAATTTTATTCTCGACATGCCAAAATATTTAATTTTCATTTGAGGTCTTATTTACTCGGCGTCATTTTGAAAGTAAGGTTGTTTAAAAAACCAACAAATTGGCCAATTTAGACAAGGCTTGAAAGAGAATAAAAATGGCTACCTTGCTCTCGCTTGATTTTTGGCAGCCAAAGTCAGGGTTGGGATTTCATCTAATCTTACCTGAACTGCATAGTTACTACGTCATATATCTTCAACATAGAAGATTCATTGAAGTGGTGTTTTATCTAAAAGAAAAAATGGTTTATTCTAACAGAGCATATGGAAATTTGAAAACCCAATTTTAGCCTTACACTGATCGCATGTTAAATTAGATAGTGCTGTCACTCACTGAAAATCTTATGACCTCGGTCATTTCCAAGAACCTTTTACTGCTACTATTGAGTAGATCGCTGGTGAAGTTAGAGTCGATTATTAGCTGGAAGTCCACCTCAAATATGCATTCACCTGAAGAATGAAAATAGACAAAAATAGACAGGGAAGTGGTAACAAAAGAAAAGAAACACACATGGCAGGGGATGAAAATAATGTTGCACATGACGAACTAAGATTCAAATTGGGAGTGACTGGCTCCAAATTCTAAAATCAGTTCAGTTCAGTGATTCAGTTATGTGAAAAGAGAATTCAAACATAAGTTTATCCCTGTTATGTTCAGTGGCATTCACCCTCATGTCTAATTCATGACATCTTGTGAGATCTATTCATAACGAGTTACTAAAACCCGGATATCTAACAATGCTCTTAACTGTCCTTTGGCAGCTTACTTTGAAAGCGGTAAATACCCTACTTACCAGAGGATAGGGTTTTTAAGACAAGGACCGAGCTCGTTGGCCCGTGGCCAATCTGATTAAAGCCATTGACCATAATCACGTATGCTGTGTCTGGACGGAGTTGTGTAATAACATCTTGCGCCAGGTTGCTGGTGGTATTTATTTCTTCATAGATCTCGGACCGGAGGCTCCGGTATTGAATCCGGTAACCCAACAGTTTTTCTTTATGACGAGAAGGCGGTATGTTCTTCCAAGAGATTAAAATCGCAGTTGAATTGAAAGGACGGCCTTTAAGGAGTGTGGGAGCCTCTTCCGGAACTGGTAACAAACCGTAAGTTAAAACAGTCTTCATACCTGAATTATTTTGGTCTACAATAATGAAGAGTGTGTTTTTTTGGTTTGATCTGGAGCAAAAATGTGGAATCCAAGAGAACTGAGATTATGTTACATTAGAGCAAATAATAAATGCTCTTTATCTCTGGACAATAATTCGTCAGTCGCTTGTACATTACACCTTGATCCTAGAGATTCTGGCAATTGATCTGCACACCGGCGCTCTCGATCTAAGCCCAACCCTCAGTGCAATAACGAAATCTTTGGCAAGTATTTGTCTACCCATGGATCCAAGCGTCAGTATCTTAATAATATGAAAATAAATTATGTTGTAAAAATATTTCAAAATAATTATTCAATTATCTTGTAGGTCCTTTATTATAGAGGGTCTCAACCATCAAGATCATTGAATTGTATTCATATATTCTGTCTCCCTTCGTCACTCATGCTCTTTTGCTTCTAAATAAGTTCTCCTTATGATTGGATTTACCTCTGAGCGCACATCGAGATACATTGCAATATTCCCATCGAACATTTGGGTCAGTGGTATAACACCAGGGTCCATTCGGCGCACTGCTGTCCGGGTTACGACACATGTTCGAGTCATATTTTGAAATAGCAACATCTCTAGGAATCCGCCAGTGACGATGAGGACACTGGGATTTCCAAGGCTGACATGGACGGCCAGACTGAGTTATGTTTACGTTGCCACGATAACCAACTCCCACACCATAGTAACAATCTGAGAAAAACTTATTTTGATTATGAAACGCTTTGAAAGTTAAGAAGTGAATTAAGTACTTGTAATGAGACTGGCATCAATTCATGGACTGACACTGAATAGGGTGACGAGAACGTTGAACAAAATTTCTGTTACTTTTTTGTCATCGCTTAGTGTCTAACTTGACATATGTGAGATATCTAGTTTTATTAGTTAATCATAATAGTTTTGTACAAAGTACTATGGAGTGACGCACTATTGTAAAATTACAATTCAGGGCCCGGTTGTTCAAAAGAGAGTGAAGTCTAAACCTAGGGTTAAGTCGGCCTAACCCTGGGTTAAATTTTAAGCGGAGGTTAGTTGTGTTGTTCAACGGAAGGTTAACACTAACCTCGGGTTAAACGATGGGTTAAATTTAACCCACCGTGCGAGCAGGATTAAATTGTTAAACTCCGGTTAAATCAGGAATAGAGATGACGGACTTGTTGTTTTGCGATTTACGCAGAAGGCGACGACGACCCGCTTTCATCGAGAGTCTGTTTTATTTATTACCAATGTTGTTGCGGGTGGTATCAGTCGCAACACTCGACGGAATCACTTACCGCCGCTCCATCAAGTTTTAATTGCCCTCAGGTTTCGTCTGCGACAGCAAGTTTCGCCACTTCTCGCAAACTTCGGCTGCTGTTCGCATTGCCACACCAACAGCGTTTACAGCATGGGCGATTTTTTTCCACATTAATTTTATTTTGATTGGTGACACTGTTGGTAAACTTGCGTTGTATCAGCGAAAGGTTTTCTTCGACTTTTCCGTCAAAACGGAGATTTCTGAAGCGCTAAATTTTTTTTTCGAGCTTTGCGTGAGATAACTGAGGAAGCCATTTTGGATAGCTCGCAACTTGCTCACCATGGCAACATTGTACGAATAGTTTATTATGGGATACTAACCGCGGGTTAAACGCGCTTAACCCGGCCGAGGTTAGCTAACCTGTCCTCTAACCGCGCTTCAAACAACGCAATTTTAACAGCGAGTTAACAAACTCACGGTTAGGAAATTTAACCTCCGGTTAGGCCTAAACAGAGGTTAGTTTAACCTGTCTTTTGAACGACTGGGCCCAGAACATTTAGAACAGACCTGTACTCTCAGTGTCATCACCTATGGGAAATGGAGAAAAATGAGAGCAACAGAAGTTAGAAAAGCGAACTAAAAGTATAAAATAAACCAAACTATTACAGTTATTTCCTGGCGTCTGATTGTGTATATGGCTGTTAGTGTGTGCACGCAAGTCAAATAGCTCCTATGCTGCCAAAGTGTTCCTACTTTTCGTAAAATTAACTACTGCTACTAGCAATGGATGGGATACTAATCCATCGCGGGTAATCCGGGCCCCTCTTCTCTCTGAATTATGGCAAATTTCCGTAACAAGTCGCCGGTATCAACTTATACACCTGTGAAGGGAGAGGCACCACAAGGAGCAATATATCTTGCCTCTGGCAAACAGCACGATGACCCGGGTTAAACCAAAGCGTTCAATAACTCTCAAAAGGACATGACCAGATAATGAAGGTAAGTTTTCAAAACTGATAACGGATTTGATGATGGCCGTCCTATACCTACCAGGGAGATCGTACCATTGATAGCACTCAGGAGCGTCACCACCATTAGCAGAATCAAAAATCGGGCTCGAACAATCTAATATGTCCATGTAGACTTTAAGGGACGATACATCTCTGATTTTTACCATTTCTTTTTCACAAGCGACTTGGACCAAATAATCGCACGAGCTACTACAAATGCGACGTTTTGTGGGCATCCCCAATGATTCATCACACGAAGGGAAATAATAGTGACAAAGCAAGTCTTTAACCACGAGCACGCACTTCGGCGAAGGTTTTATAAATTTGAGAAAATCATAGGTGCTCTCCGTTTCTATTTCACCAAATTTCAATATGGACTGATCACCATAAACATACAAACTTGTGGTTATGTTGTCGCAAAGGTCACCTTTATACTCGTAGAATACACAGGAAGCATTTCTCGTAGAAGCGTTTACTGGAGGAAATGCTCCCACGCAGCTAAAGATATGTATAAAAATATACACGTATATATATGAATGAAGATGGCAAAATGACAGAGTATGATCAATAAACTGATAAACAAAATTTCAAAAAGGTGGTAAATAACTTCATATTTTCAATCAGCCTGTATGTAAAAATCTCAAGCGCACCAACCTTGAATTAGAATCCACTTGAGTAAAGTTACTCTCTGTTTATCGAACCAAAAAAAAAAGAAAAAAAAAACAGAAGAGATCAATTGTTTCTGCAGGAAAGGATACAATGTCAGAAAACATCGAAAGCACATAGCTCAGATATCTACTTGTTTAGTACTAGAACAAAACAAAACAATAAACAAACGTTGAGAGCTTCTCATTTCAGAGGAACTTGCAATCAGGATAGAGCTATGCGAGACTAAAGGAAATGCAATATTTGTACTCACCGCAACAAGCCATCATAGTGTTCAAAATTGTAAGAATGGTAAGTGCAAAGACACGAGCCCTTTCCATACTGCAATTTAATATGGTTTCATGAACTGAGTTAATAATGTACATTGGCTACTGTTGAAGGTTTTTTAATAAAGCTGACGTTTCGAGCGAAATCCCTTCCGTCTATTTCGTGGCGAAAAGATTTCCGAGGGCGAAATAACAAACGAGGCGGCATCATTAGAAAATCTTTACGGTAGCCCGGTGGTGAATACACTAAGTCAGTAACATAAATGAACAAACAAAAAACTCTAGACTGAAAACGAGATTATCTAATACTATATTAATGTTGCTCCAAGCACAGAATGTGCAGAGCATTCAATTATGCGGTTCTAGCTGGGGGTCTCGATGGAGCATTGGCTTTTGCGGCTCACGGTTAAAATTTTGGCCATTCTACGACTAACGGTATGATTTCATTGTTGTGATCAGAAATTGTTTTTACGGTTAATTTTTTTTATGATTATCGTTTAAAATTTGTCACTTTTCACGCTCAACGGTTAGATTTTTCCGGCCCTTTTACGGCTATCGGTTCACCCCATCGAGACTCTCCTCTAAGCATAGAGTGTCTGCATGTTTAACCATACAACAAACCGGTAAGCAACTCCGATAAACTAAGAACATCAACTTCCTTAGGAAATATAATCGGGCTGAAACTTCTGAGAATTGACCCTGAGGTCTTTGAATTGTAATAACAATACCTGGACTCACCTTAATCTCAAAACTTCTGTTCACCGGACAGTTTTATTACTCAAAAACCAAGTACATCTTACATTAAGCCGCAGAACAATATTGTTATTCTAAAAAGCCGAACAGATAAACAGTAATTAGTCCATACGCGTAAAAGCTGAAGGAACTGAAGCCCTAAAAATAGTACTCCTATTTAGGGAATTTAGTGATCATGTCTCGCCTAAGTTTAGAGTTCTGCAGTGTTTTGGGAACAAATAAAGGATAGAAGTCATAAGTTTACCTGCTGACAAGGCTTTTGTTTTCCTTCCTTGGCCAACAACAATCTCTTGAGAGGTCTTTGAATTGTAACTACAATACATGGATAACAACCCTTACTATCACAACATCTGTTCGCCAGAGAATTGACTCATGTATTAATGACTTTAATCGCTCAAAAAAGAAATACATCAAAAATTTAGCCGCAAATCAATATTGATACCCAAAAATGTGGAACAACTAAACGGGAAGCAGCAGTCCATACCCGTCAAAGCTGAAGAATATAACCTGGTAATGATAACATCTCCTCTCTCTTCGCAGGCGTGAATTTGATGAGCACGACTCACCTAGCTAGGTTACTTGTTAGCAGAAGTATTTATTACTAACGTCACCAGTCACCTTGGACCCATAACAATACGGTCGTCTCACGAATTTGAGTAAGTAGTTAAATAAAGGCAAGAATCAACAACCAGCGCTTTGGAATTTGTCAGGAATGGCAAATTTGATCTTACTATACTCGGCCGACTGCGTTACGTTTTCATAAACGGAGACAAGGTAAGTACAATTGTAGTATCTCCAAACACCATGTGGTTTAAAATTTGTGATCAGAAGCTGCGGGTGCATTTCCCGCTAAAGAAGAAGAAACGTTGGAATTTAGTGCATGAGTGGTTGTGTCACTTGCATCTTAGGCGCAAAAGAATTCAGCGATTTCACGTTCAGGCTTACACGGAAATAAAGTTAAAACAACATACGAGTTTGAATGCTGTATGCTGACTTCCGGCTCCAGCCAGTGATTTTGCTGGTAACTGAGGCTGCGTTTTGTTTCTTACTAAGAAAACACGAACGAAGAAACTGGACAATACTGCCTCCGGCAAAGTCAATAAGGGACCGCGGAATTAGCTGTCAGTTTTATCTATTTGAGTGCGTGTGTCACGCCAAATACAGATATGTCATTTGTCTTCTGACAAGCTCAGCAGACTAGAAAGGATTAGTTTCTGTAATTTCCGCCTCGTTAGTTTGTGTTATGTTTCGTCGCTAAAGCATGTCGGGGCAGGAAGTCAATGTTATTCGCTTGGTTTGTCTTTCGCCACAGTCTTCTTAGCTCAAGCTCTCCTGCTGAACTGAAATCATGGTAACTTTTCAGAGAGCGAAACCAAATAGGAAAACTTCATATTAGTGTGAAGACAGTAGTGAGTCAGAAGGTATTTCAATTCGTGAGTGATTTTCATACAAGCATGCGAGGAAGATTACTCGACTACTTTGTTACATACGACAAACTAATTTGCTTCAAAAATTCTATTGAGCGTTGCTCCCACTTTAGAAGGCTGTCAGCTCCAAAGTATCTGGAAAAGCCTCGTACATTTTGACGACACACATTTGCATTTGTTTTTATTCACAACGACGTATGAAACAGGATCCATCGCTTAGGGTATTGTTAATCCCGTTTAAGAAAATACTACATCTAGAAGAGAGTTGGCAGGCAGTAGACCCTTAACATAGTGGATAATCTTGTAGGGTGCCATGAGTCTCGTAACTGGATTCAGGAATGGCCCTGAAGAACAACTTTGTTTGCCCAACTGCGTTGAATTCGTCTGAAGTGGTGGCTATATTTAATGCATATTTCTGTTCCAACGACAAAGCAGCTATCCACCACCACAGGAGACGAACTGATCTCATACAACAAGAAAGCGAATCTCAGATTGAATATATAAAAGCAGGCAAACCGCGCAGCGTGTTAATGGTTAGATTTGATCTTCAGCAAATTGGCATTTTACGTGCTGAAAACATTATTTAAAGCGACGTCTGTACATCATTTATAATTTTCTGCACCATTGAACACAATTGTACCAATATGGATCGAGGGTCGTCAATAAATAAATTCACTTATTCGTAAAGATATCAATGCTCTTGGAAAGAAGAACATCTAGCTATACTTATATTCTAGAGAAGAAAGGAAGGAGTCGCCTAAAATATCTTTATGGGGATTCTTTCAACTTAATAATCGAATTCAACTGATTCAGGATAATAAATGACGATTTGGTATTATGTGATGGTTCGACTCTAACTCATAGAAACTCATGTCTTTCCGCATGTCGAGTTTACTGATCATCTAATTAGCTGATACGATAAATAGCTCTCTTTAATTTTGCCCAGAAATTTTAAAATGATTATCCCTTTTGTGTAAAAGTTGTCTACTGTACGTTTGGCGACTTAATTACCCTATTTATCCCTACACCTTTACATTAGATTGAAGTTCACAATAAGGGATTACGTTCGAAACGTCAGCTTTGTTTTTAGACTCTTGCATGACGGTGTCCAACTTACACCTTAACTCGGTTGACTTACATCTTAACTCGGTTGATAAAACCAAATGTTCCTATGCATATCCTGCAACAGTCTGTATATTCAATAACCTTGTGTTAAATTGCAGTATGGAAAGGGCTTGTGTCTTTGCAGTTACCATTCTTACCATTTTGAACACTATGATGGCTTGTTGCGGTGAGTAGAAAAAGTGTACTTTCTTTACTCTTGCATAGCTCTGTCCCGCTTTTAGACTTGCAAGTTCTTCAGAAATGAAAAGCATTCAAAGATTGTTCGTTATTTTGTGTCGTTCTAGTGAGAAACAAGTCGACCAATGAACTGCGTACTTTCGAGGTTTTTCTGCCCTGTTATCTTATCCTGCTAAAACAATTGATATCTTTCCATTTCTGTTTGTTGGTTTTCTTTTTTCCATAACCAGAGAGTAACTTTACTCAGGTGGTGGATTCTAATTCAAGGTTGGTACGCTTGACATTTCACACGTGCGGATCCTAGATATCTATTCGATTTATAAAATCAATTTATAAATATACTCTTTGATTTTACTATTCTCTTACTCTTACCCTGATTTCTTTTGTTACAGCTGCGTGCAGGCATTTCCTCAAGTTGACGTTTCCGTGAGAGCAGCTTACTGTATATTTTACAAGTATAATGGCCAATTATGCAAAAACATAATTACAAGTCAGTACGTTTATGGTGACCAATCCACGCTATATTTAAGTGAACTGAGAACTGGGAACTCGATCAGTTTTCTCAAATTGATTGAAATCACGCCGGAGTGCAAGCTCCTATTAAGAGACTTGTTCTGTCACTATCATTTCCCACAGTGCGATGAATCACTGGGGCGCCCTAAAAAACGTCGGATTTGTCGCAGCTCATGCGAATATTTGGACCAAGTCGTTTGTAAAAGAGAAATAGCTTTAATGAGAGATACGCCGTTTTTAGTAATTGAAAAGGACATGATAAATTGCTCAAGCTCTAAGTTTGTTGATGCAAATGGTGGCGATGCTCCTGAGTGTTATCAATGGCACGATTTTCCTGGTAGGTGTAACACCGTCATTAAAAAATCCATTATTTCAAGAAGTTACCCTCATTATCTGGTCATGTCCTTTTAAGAGTTATTGAACTCTTCGGCTTAAACAGGATCATTGCGCTGCCGGAGTGCATGGAGCAGGATATATTGTTCTACTTGGTGCCCATCCCCTTCCAGGTGTATAACTTGATACCAGCGATTTGTTAAGGAAATTTAACGAAACGAAGAGAGAGAGGAGGGTAATAGATTACCGGCCATAGACAAGTATCCCATCCTTGTGTAGTAAAAATACTTAATGTTACGAAAAATAGGAACACTCTGGCAGTATTTGAGCGAGTTGGCTTGTGTGAATACAGAAAAAGACTTACCAAAATACACACACACAAACAGCCATATACACAATGAAACACCAGGAAATAACTGTAATGTTTTGGTTTATCATATCGATCAGACAATGTTATACTTTTAGTTCACTTTTCTAACTTCTGCTGCTCTCACTTTTCTCCATTTCCCGTAGGTGACGACACCGAGAGTACAGGTCTGTTATTAATGTTCTGAATTGTAATTTTTAAGATCTTTATTCGAATGCTGCCTAATGAGACCATGGTGCTTTGTACAAAAATATTGTGACTCAATAATATAACTAGGCATGAATTTCAATTTATACACGAAGCGATAACAGAAAATTAACAGGAATTTTGTTTAAGCTTCTCCTCACCCTATTCAAAATCAGTCCATGGACTAATGCCACGTTTTTTTTCTCAGATTGTTACCACGGTGTGGGAGTTGGTTACCGAGGCGACGTAAACATAACTCAGTCTGGCCGTCCATGTCAGTCTTGGAAATCCCAGTGTCCTCATCGTCACTTGCGGATTCCTAAAGATGTTGCTGATTCAAAAAATGACTCAAACATGTGTCGTAACCCGGACAGCAGTGCTCCGGATGGACCCTGGTGTTACACCACTGACCCAAATGTTCGATGGGAATATTGCAACGTATCTCGATGTACGCCCAGAGGTAAATCCCATCATTAGGAGGACTTATTTAAGAGCTAAAGGGCATGAGTGATAGAAGACTGAATCTATGACGATTGAATGATCTTGCTGGTTGTGTAGCGATCAAACCCAAAGCGATACAACGACTTACTTGCTAAGGATGCGACACCAAGACGGGGATATATTTTACGGACAGAAACACTTGAATCAAATTAATTTATTCGACTGAAGACTGATTCGAGGTTATATCGTAAACTGAAACAAATACAAGCAAAAAAACTAAGCTAATCTTATGCATCCGCGACTAACATATAACATTACAATCATTCCATTACGATGAGATTCTAAATTTGGGTAAAACTGAACTTGAACAAATAAGGTAAATAAAGGATTCGATTCTAACATGGTACAGCAATATAAGGGAAACCAGAAGTGAATAGGACGAGACAATTTGTGCATTGTAAGTGTCTCGATGTATAATAGGGCCTGAACTGGTGTAATTAAATCACAAGATAGACAATACTCTAAGTCTAGAAGAGCCAATCGAGGCTATCTAGCACGCTAAGCTTCAAAACAACGTGAGAAATATACCAAAACTATGGCAGGCAAGGCGAAACGTAAACTCGAGACACGTGGCAGACTTACAAACGAAGAGCGATATATAAAATCGTTTTGTTCGAGAAAACTAGAGAAATTGATGAGTAGGTTAAAGGTTTGGAGAAGGTTAAAAACTTACACAACAGTCCCGCTTGTTAGTTCTTGACCGAAGACAACTCCAAAATAGAGGCAAGTTATGCTACTAAAACTTGACTTGTAACTTGCCTAACCGAAAAGCAACTGACTAACTGCGTTTTGACGGGGCTATATGAAAGCACGTTTTTAACCGAGATCAATGAACTATTATAACTTCATATTTGCGGTTAACATAAACGAATCAAGATAAGCCTACGTACAATGTCCAAGAGGAGGCATGCTATCCGCTACATGTTGAGACCCACCAAGATAAAGGACCTACAAGAATAATTGAATAATTGAAATGTTTTAACAACATATTTTATACCATTATTATTCAGATACTGAGATACTGATGCTTGGATGCATGGGTAGACAGATCTTTGCCAAAGATTTCATTATTAGATCAAGAGCACCCTTGTACAAATCAATTGCCTCTGGGATATTGTAATATAGAATTAAAAAAAAAGGCAGACGAATTCTTGTATAGAGACAGAGAGCATTTACTGGTTGCTTTGATGCAACATGATCTCAGCACTGTTGGATTCCACTTAGTGCTCCAGATCAAACCAAAGGAACACGCTCTTCTTTATTGTGAACCAAAATAAAATAAATGCTGTTTTTGTTCTTTTAGTTCCAGAAGAGGCTCCCACTTTCCTTAAAGGCCGTCCTCTCAATTCAACTGCGATTTTAATATCTTGGAATAACGTACCTCCTTCTCGTCATAAAGAAAAACTGTTGGGTTACCGGGTTCGATATCGGAGCCTCGATTCCGAGCTCTATACAGAAGTAAATGCTACGAGCAACTTAACTCAGAATGTTATTACAAGGCTCCGTCCAAACACAGCATACGAGATCATGGTCAATGGATTCAATGGAATTGGCCACGGGCGACCTAGCACGGTTCTTGTGTTAAAAACCCTGTCTTTTGGTCAGTAAGTTATATACCGCTTTCAAAGTTAACTGACCATGGACAATTGAGAGCCTCTTTAGATATCCAGATGGTTTTTTTTTTTTTTTCACAACTTCATTGGGTTTGACTTCTAAAAAATAAAAAAAAATAAAAATAAAAACCCACACAACAGGAGCACTTAGTACAATATTACAAAGCCCCAAAAGGGGGGTGCGAACGGGACGCGAGGTCCCCTATATTAAAAAGTAAATATATAAATTAATAAATGAATAAAAAAGACAGTTTTGTAAAAGAAGAGGAAATACAATAGTTAGCGATGGCAGGGGCAGGTTCTGATTAAGGTCCAGGTACAAGTGTAACCTGCATCAAAATAGGTCCGAAGTAAGTACATAAGAAATGTCAGTAATTCGTGATGAATAGAGATCACAAGATGTCAGGAATGAGGGTGAATGCCGGAGAACATAACGGCGAGAAACTCATGTTTGGTTTCTCTTTCCGCATAATTGAAACACTGTACTGAGCTTCTAATTTTTGAAAACCGTTACTCGTTACGTTTTTAGAATCTAGGACCAGTAACTTTTAATTTAAATTTTAGTTCGTCATAGTTTGCGGTATGTTTTCATCCCCAGCCATTTGTGTTTCTTTTCTCTTGCTATCACCTCCTTGTCTATTTTGGTCCATTGTCATTCTTCAGGTGAAGATATATTTGAGGCGGACTTCCAGCTGCTGATAGAATCTGACTTTACCAGCGATCTACTGAACAATAGAAGTAAAAGGTTTTCGGAAATGGCTGAAGTCATTAGAATCTCAGTAAGTAACATAATAGTTTAGATTTACGCGCAATCAGTGTAAGGCTAAGAAGTTGTTTTTAAATGTCCACCTGCCTTGAGTAGGAATAAAGCTTTTTTCTTCTTTTAGATAAGACACCACTTCAATAAATCTACTACGTTGAAGATATATGACGTCATAACTATGCAGTTCAGGTAAAATAAGATCAAATCACAACCCTGGCCTGGGCTGTACGAAAAACAAGGAAGTGCTCATGTAAACCTTGTCAAAATTGGCCATCTTTTGTTTTTTTTTTAAACACGCTTACTTTCAAATGAAGCCAAGTAAATAAGATTTCAAATGAAAAGTAAATTTGTTCGCACCCAAAGTCTTAAAACGGAAGCTTTTAGCCCCTTGCAGTTTGCCAGCTCTCATGATCAACATTGATTGCTCATCGTTCATGAATTATTCTTAAGTTTTACGTTGTTTTTCTTTTTAGAAATGGCAGCGTAAGGGCAGACATTAAAGTCCTTGCAACGATAAATACAAACAGAACGGACAAAGATGATGCACTGAATCATTTGATAGAAGGGGTGCGTTCGTCATTTGGAGATCGGCTTAAAGTTACTTCCATACTTGTCCAGGGTATGTAAAGCTTTGGAAATACTTTTAAGAAATGTTCTATTCTCAGATCATGCATGCTCCTAGAAAATGAATGACTTGACATATTGTGGGTAATGTACTTCTAAAGCTGCTGATTTTTATTCATGTATTTTTGATACTTCCTCCTTTACTAGCAACACCGAGGCCTCCTAAAAGTTTCTCCGTTAATAATGCCCAGACAACATACTTTATTTTGACATGGGAGGAGCCAGAGTATGGCAGCTTATACCAGATAAACAACTACACTGTAGAGCAAAAGACATCAAGACTGAAGAACTTTACCCAAGTTTGGACAATTCCTTATCCTCAAAACAGAATGATTATAGAGAACCTAGATCCCTCCACAGAATACATCATTAGATTATCAAGTAACAATATGTATGGAAGGTCAGAGGGTGTACTGTTAACACAAAAGACTCTGCCAGGTAATGATAATACCCAGAGTGGGTTTCTCCCAAAGTTAATCTTTACAGGAAGTTTAGGAGGTGGCGTGGCCGAGTGGTTAGGGTGCTGGACTTGTAATCCGGTGTCCCGCGTTCAAGTCCTCCAGCCTGCCACTCACTGGATTTGTTCTCGGCTACCCATAGTTCAACTTCTTGGCTGCGCTCTGTAAATAGCCCACTGGTCTGCTTCCCGCCTGTGTAATTTTTAAGCACTTAGTTAGTCCACATATTGGCTGAAAAGCCCCCAAGGAGGAGCTTCAATTTACGTATTTATTTATTTACGTATTTAACTTCCAAAGCGAAATTATTAGAAACTTTACGAAGTTAGTTAAAAGGAAAAGGAATCGTCATTAATTATAACTGATATCAACCAATGTTACGACAAAGCGCGATTATAGTGTTTGATACTTGTACTCGATAGTATTAAGTAATCTGGCTCTGATCATCTTTGTTCTTAGTGTAAGGGTAATCTAAATGGTTCAAACGTGAAAACAAAAGTATTCAGAGAACAAGTTGTCTGCTGCTTGCAAGGGAAAGGTTGAGGCTTCATATTATTTGCTTACGAAAACAATTTGCTTTTTTTCCCAACTTACAGACAGATTCATCAGAGATTTGATGTTGGTTATTATCTTGCCCTTGTTCATAGCTGCTGCATTTATATTGGCTGTTTGCTTAAAGTTTCAGCCAATATGTAAATCAAAACAGAAGAAAGAAGAGGTATTGTTTGCATTGCTTAATTAAGTCATCTAGTGGCCTAATGCTTTAAGGGTAATTCGCGTTTGCATTGATCTTGAAGATTGAGCTCTCTAAGGAAGTTGGAGACTGGGCCGAAATTCCTAGGTCAGATGTTACTCTCCAAGACAAGCTGGGGGAAGGTGCGTTTGGGGAAGTTTACAAAGGCTTAGTGCGCGTGGGTGGAAAAGAGAGAGCATGCGCAGTAAAAAAACTTAAAGGTAAACATTTTTGATAAAGCTTTTGAATGGTTGACTGACGTACTTACTAAGTTAAGTGAATCATTTACTTACAAAGTTTATCGATTGATGATGATTTTTTGATCGAAAGAAATTGTATTAGATGCGCTTAAAGTGTTTGATAAAAATTTTTTAAATAGATTCGCTGTCCCTTGGATATCAGTAAAGCTTAGAATATTTCTTTATAGCAAATGCTGCGGAGACGGAGAGACGAGACCTATTGAACGAGCTTGCAGTCATGGTCACAGTTGGTGAACATCCTAATGTCTTAAGTCTCATTGGAGCTTGTACCAGGACTGGTAAATTCTATTTGATATCTACAGTGCAGTTTCCTTTCCAGTTTCGTCCTTCTATGTAGTAGTAAGATCTAAGTTATGTAACACAAACAGTTTAACTCTTGACCGCAATTTTTGCCTCACAACTTTAATATCTAGCCATTTTTGCAACTTCCAGAGTCAGTCTTGGTGATTATTCGTTTGGCCCCAAATGGCTGTTTGTTAGATCAACTGAAGAGGAACAGAGAAAATCCATATTACGATGTTTCGAAAAAACAAATAAACTTCACGCCCCAGGACAAAGTGGAGGTTGCAAGAGATGTAGCACGTGGAATGCTACACCTCGCCAGCAAAAAGGTAAGAGATACAGTAACAAATTCAGAGAAATATTTGCTTTCTAGAGAACTATTTAATTTTATTTCGCTGCTCTTTCTTAGTGTGTTCATCGTGACCTTGCAGCAAGAAACGTGCTTCTTGACGAGGAGAATGTTGCCATGGTTTCCGACTTTGGCCTGTCACGTGATGTGTACGAAAGTGGAGAATACGAAAGTACAACCGGGGTATGGCCAGTAGTATGTGGTTAAAAAAAGAGAGTCGAATAGTCTCAAGCTGCAACTACAAATTAAAATGATGGTTTTTCGTACGTATTATTTCTCCTCACTAATATTCAAACGAAAGTGTTTTTTTTCTGATACCTTGTTTTAAAACTTTTCTTCCAAAAGGGAATGTTACCAGTTCGTTGGATGGCTCTGGAGTCTTTGGAGGATTACACCTACAACACGAAGACAGACGTGTAAGTTAAATTTAAAGGAAAGTATGACGAACATATAGTCAAAACTGCCATTAGCTAATGGGGTCCTGATGATCAATTTGTTTTATGGTTCAATTGTTTTATGGTTCAATTGAAACTAACCAGAAAATGCATCTCTCGTCATGATAACGAAAAAATCTGCGAACAGGTCGGCTACTCTAAACATGTGTACTTTTATAATGTTAAAATATAGCTGAGATACTATATCAAATACATGGCTACCTTATTAGATCGAGATGTATAAATATTGGTGAAGCTATGGTGATGTTGCAATTTAGAATTAAATTCCGTGAGAAGTAAATGTTCGTTTTTACGGTAAAATGACCATATAGGGCTGTTTTGTTACAGATGGTCCTTTGGAGTTTTATTATGGGAGATTGAATCTGGAGGTAAATAGTTTAAGCCTTGAGAAATTTAAGCCATCATCATCATATTGGTCATCATCATTATCATTTTTGGTATCTGTGCTTTCTCAAACGTATCTTGGTTTTGCATTGTCCCACTTTTGACAGTGGCTCGAATTTAGTGCCAGAAACCAGTCGGTCAGTCAATAAACACATTAAGCAATTATTGGATAAGATTAACCATGATATCATTAATAATCAATGCCGAAGTCTGAGCGATCTGCCGAAGCCGAAGGCCGAGTCGGATAACACAGACACAAGGTTTGATAATTCATGATGGCATGGGAACACCAAATTCAATAATTATTTAATTATTCATTTCTAAATTTCATGCTAAAGAAAACCCTTCTCTCCGAGTTTGTAAAAATTTGAGAACACTGCACGGACTAGGGGCTTGAAAACTAGGCATCATGATGATAACTCAATATTTGCTGCAGATATTGGGTTATCATATCAACTGTTCACACTATTGTTTATTGATTGTGTGCTCTCGACCTAGTAGAGTTTTCATCCAAGTCTACTGTGTTATAGTTATCATTAGATGTGTTACTGAGAAAAGCTTCTGTTTAAACCAGTTACAAAAACTGAATTCTTTATCTTTTCTATCGAGGTAAAATGCCGTATTCTGGCCTTGGTGGAATGGAAATAATCGAATTTCTGAAAGCAGGACAAATATTAGCTAAGCCGGATGGATGCCCGGATGAAATGTAAATAATCACGAATAGAATAAGACACCGCTCTGTTACAATGGTTCAACGCTGAGGTATGACTAAACTTAATTGTTTTTCCTTACACAGCTACGATATCATGAAGTCATGCTGGAGTTTGGATCCTACAAAGCGTCCATCATTTTCTGAGCTGCTGGAATCTCTCGGGGAAGAAAGAAAGACCAAAGGCGTAAGAACTTTGTTGTCACCAAAACTAAGTTTATGATCGTCTCTAGCTCCTTACATAAAAATGGAATTTGCTCGGAAAAGAGCAAAAGGAAATAGAAGAGCTCTTTGTTGGCTCATATACTCAAAAACGTTTGTTTCGTTAATTTGTCTCGTTGGTACTGAAGATGTCTCAACTTTATTGCGGCTGGACGATGGTAACTATGTGTAGTAAGTTACTAAGATGGTCCACTGAGGTATTGTTATTTGTGAGTTTTGCTTATTTGCAACTAAATGAAAGAAAAGAACTTCGTTTGTGGGAGAAAACTCTAGCTAAATCACCATTAAAGTCAAGATTAAAAACATCACATCATGATACTCAATAAAAGATGATGGAAATACTGAAAAAAATTGACGCAACGGAAAGAGAAATTTTCAATAGAAATTTAGCATTCATAAACACCAGAGCTGAGTACCGTACGCGTTCATTAAGCAAAAGGAAAAAATGAGGAATATGCTCCTTACCTTTTAATTATCTAATGCATAAGCTTTTAACGCTTGTTTTATATTTTTTACTTATAGGATTTCGTGGAAGATAAGGACTGTCTTGAACCGGAGTTCAAGGGACGTACAAATTTCTCAATAGACCAGAGTAATGACTTAGATGGAGAAACTGCCATATAGCTTAAAGAGCTTTTGTATCATTGTTAGCCCATCCATCTCTCAACGTAGGAGGTAATAACAATGATCCCTAAAGAAAATTCCGACCTACGCGAGCTATCAAACTGGCGACCTATAACTTTGTTAAATGTAGACTATAAAATTGCATCAAAAGCCATTGCATTGAGAATAGAAAAATTTCTTTCCGTACGTAATTAACAGCAATCAGACGGGCTTCATGAAAGACAGGTTCATTGGGCAAAATACTAGATTAATTAATGATATAATGGAACAAACGGAACAACAAGACATCCCCGGTATACTTCTTTTATTGGACTTTAGGAAAGCCTTTGATACAATAGAATGGAACTTCATCCAGCAAACTCTGAATCTTTTCAACTTTGGACCCTTCTTAGAACAGTGGATTAAAACGCTCTATACAAATTCCGAAAGTGCAGTCTCACATAATGGATTCACAACAGATTTTTTTAAAGTATCAAGGAGAGTTAGACAAGGATGCCCTCTCTCCCCGTATCAATTTATTTAGGGGGTGGAAATATTGGCTTTTAAGATAAGGAAAGATAACAAAGTGGAGGGGATTAAACTATTCCAGACCGAGCACATGGTTATTCAATTCGCAGATGACACCACGCTATTTCTAAGAAACTTAAATTCGGTACAAAACTCGATAACACTGGTTGATCAATTCGGAAGTTTCTCTAGTCTTTCGCTAAATGTGGTGAAGACAAAAGCTATATGGTTAGGTGCCTGGAGATTTAACAACTTCAAGCCTTTTGTACTAAAGTGGTCAGCTGATCCAGTAAGAACTCTGGGAACTTTTATCTCTTACAATGAGAAAAAGCAATAAGAAAAACATAGACCGGAAAATTGAAAACATGAAAACAAAATTGGACATTTGGAGGGTCCGTGGCCTGTCCTTACTTGGTAAATGCCTCTTTGTGAAATTTTTGGGTATAACTCATCTGAAATACACGGCCTCGATGCTCACAATTCCTAATACCTATATTCCCGCGATTAAGAGTGCTGACTTCAATTTTATCTGGAATAACAAACGAGACAAAATGAAAAGGGATGTGATGTACCACGATTATTCCAGAGCTGGTTTACGTGCTCCGAACATCGAAATCCTCTTTAAGTCTTTAAATTTAGCATGGATCTCTATACTTTGACAGTCGATCCACACTCGCCTGAGACTTGAAAATCAATCCCGAATCACTTATTTGAAAAGTTTGGCGGTCTCAGCTTTCTCCTTCACTGTAATTATGACAATAAGCTCTTAGCGATTTCCGGCCTTCCACTCTTTTACAGGCAAATCCTGATGAACTTTCTTGAACTAAAGACC
Source organism: Stylophora pistillata (assembly GCF_964205215.1). Taxonomy (NCBI): domain Eukaryota; kingdom Metazoa; phylum Cnidaria; class Anthozoa; order Scleractinia; family Pocilloporidae; genus Stylophora; species Stylophora pistillata. The sequence continues at coordinate 58,256,971 of NC_142520.1, read as the reverse complement.
CTATACAGACCCAACTATTTGTCAGACCTGCTTTTGTTTAACTACAAAGACATTATGAAGTCGATGGTCCACTCAAATTGGTCAGAAAAGCCGTCTTATCGATGAAAAATTCTTATCATTTCAAACATTCCAACGAAAATCTAACATCAAATGTAAATTTTTTAATTATCTTCAAGTTCTATCAGCAATATCAAAATATCTACTTGAGAAGGCGAGAGCCGGACCTCCCATCGACATGCGTAACTTCTTAGGTAGCGCTTCCAACTATCTGACTTCATTGTCATAGATTCAACGAAAATGAATTGCAAAGATTACTACTAGCTCTACGTTATTGCGACCAAAATTGAACCCCCTGGTCAAAAGAAATGGCAAAAAGATCTTGGAAACTGGAAAATTGTAATTGGAACCTAGCCCTCACTCAGATAAGCATTTCATGCAAAGAAAATAAACTTAGAGAATTTAACAACAAATTACTCCATAGAATAATAGTCACCAGGAAAGAGCTATATGCCTATGCATTTAAAACAGACAGTAAACGTCTTTCTTGCAATGAATCCGGCTCCATTATGCATTCCTTTGTGGAATATAAAGAGGCCAAGTCCTTCTTTGATAAAGTTATTTCCTGGTTTAACAAAACAAAAAATTCGAAATATTCACCAACAGCTGCCGAGAAACTTTTTGGAATGTTGCATAATGGAAATGACAAAAAAAAACTTAAATTCAACTATACTGTTTGCCAAACAATTCTTATATTGTCAAAAACTAAGTTCGAAAAGGTGCGACTTACATGAAATTATTTAGAAATTACTCCTTAAAATTCGCGTTCAAATTTACTATAATTTGCACAGTATCATTAGTGAATGCTTCTTTCGCCTTAAACAAATAGTGTAAATAGCATCAATTAAATAGTGTGAACAGAGTAAATAATATCCGATAACAATGTTTCATAAGAAATGTGACTAATCAATTTTTTAAGTAATTGTAAGTACAAAAAACAAACTTATGAACGTAAGTACATATATCTTATTAGACGTTTTGTTGTGTAGTATCGCTGAGTATTTTTATGAGTTGTGCCGTATTTTTACGAGCCCGTAGGGCGAGACAAAACATAAATAACGAGTAAAAATACTCAGCGATACTACACAACAAAACGTCTAATAAGTTATTTATTATCCAACACGCCAAAACGTGTTATTTCAGTGCGGGCGAATTTCGCGGATATTTATTTACAGGGAGTCCGTGACAGAAGTATGCGAAGCGGAATGGAATTGGCGCGTTGTTGTGTTGCTGTTTCTATTATCTTCATTAAATGAAGAAATTTTCTGGTCGTCAAACTGTTTTTCTTCGTTCGATTCATTTAATGGACTTGGATCTATATTTGCCAGCCATTCTGACTTTTTGTCGTCGGAAATATGATTCAAATTGTCCGCCACTTTTTTTTTTCCTAACTACAATCCAATTCTTCGCTTGCGCGATGCGAGAAAACCTGTTTAACGGGTACTACAATAGACGAGTACAAATACCGCGTGATATTTGTACTCGTCTATGGCGTTATTTGTACTCGTCTAGGAGTAGTTGGATAATAAAATGAATTATTTCTTTTTTTGTGTGTATGTGTATCAAGCAAATATCATGTAAGTAATGGAAATTCTCCCGTTGGTAGTGTAAATGCAAGTAACCATTCCTTTTGCAAATAGTGTATCTTAAGTGCGTTTCTCTTTGTAGTATTTTTTTGTGAGTAGTATCATTAATATTTGTAACAGGTGTGTGTTGAATAAAGTTCATTAAAATAAAGAAATTAATTGTTAGCCCAAAGGTATTTAATACCTTTAGACTAACACTTAAATTCATTTGAGTCATTTTTCACTGCGCGCCTTAGTTTTTTTCAGCGGAAAGCCGCTCACGTTCGCACAAATAAACTTTTTCACGTTACGCGTTTGTATGTGATCTAAAGAAACCTTCGCAGTTCATCATTAGTAGCAGCAATGATTGCATACATACCAAGAGCATAGCCAGGGTGGGTCCTGGGGTGCCCGTGATCCCCCCCTTGGTAGGCCTTCTTTAGAGCAAACAACCTACAATATTCAGGTGGTGAAAACGCCAGGACAATATCTTGGCCGTAAAAGCCATTGTTGAAAAGCCCACTTAAAAAAAAATTTTTTGTAAGTATTTTCGTCAACGGCTCTTGTATTTAGTTAATATGGGCCTTCATGCTGCGATAATACGACTGAGCCCGCTGATATACACGTGGGAGAGCAGCGATGTAAATGGTGAGTAGCCGCTGTGACCCCCCCCTTTGAAAAATCCTGGATACGCCCCTGCATACCCTGATGTAGCTGCGTGAAACAGGCCATGTTTTTAGAGTTCATGGAGCCCTTTATCAAGTGAAGACGTCAATTAACAAATGGTAAACATCACAGCATACACAATTGAGTTATGGATACTCGCAGGAGGTTGCTAACCATGAAAGAAGCGTGAGAGTCGCGTGAGGCGATAGCCGGGAGCGACCCTATTTTCTTGAGTGCTTAGCAAACCTTTCAAGTGCATCCATAACTCAACAGTGTATGTTCTGGTGTTTACCATTTGTTTTATAACAAAACATTCATACATTGAAGCAAAAGAGTTCCCTTTAATTTGACAAATCTTACGCGGCCAGAAAAAATAAGTGCGCAAAAAGTAGTCCTTGCAGTTGCTCACGGCAGCGTACACCCATAGGCAAAGACAGAGCTGAATAACGTTAAAGGTATGCAGTCAACAACGCGGGCTCAAGCGTACGAGGTTTAAGATTTAGCGAAATTTGCGAAGATAATTAGTAGCTGGCATTTAAAATCGAGGCATTTTGTTGTCGTTGAAGGTATTTTCCTATTTCCAAAGCTTTTAAGGTAAAAATTAATTTTCCAAGATATCTATGTGTACAAAATTTTCGAAAGTTGTTCTACAAACGAAAAGCGGCGAGGCAAACAACGCCTCGAAGCAACAGAATAGAAGATAAACCATGCAAACGACTCAAAATCCGTGTTTCCGCGCCAAAACCTAGCGCATGGCGCCTACGTTATTCAGCTCTGTCAAGGCCAAATGGAGGACACTGGTTTGACCAATGAGAGCGCGCACCTTTCTTTGGTTATGTTATAATTGATATTGCACTTGTTTATTCACTTATTGTCATTCAGTTCGATCTTTTTCTTTTTCCCTCATCTCTCTTTACTGGCAACAATATATTTCGTGTCCCTTTTACACATTAATTTCTACATTTGAGACCCGCAGCCAAGGTGCTTTTCATTGTGAGATGATTAACAGAGGATACTCGAGGTCTAGCTGTTAGGTAGTTCATTTCGAATGCTTCGTGAAATTGTTAGAGATAGCGTTTAAAAATAATGCTAAGGCCAGTTGTTCCGTCAGCCCAGACGTTCTCACCGAAAGGATATAGCGTGTACGTACGACTGAATGGGACACAGAGACTCAGTCAGTCATCATAATCAGATGAAAAGCCATTAAGATTTATTAAGCAGAGACTGAATAACAGTTCTTGATCCGACTCCTAGTGGCGCCGTTTGCCCGAGTTGCTAAGGGTAGTTAACGCCAACCGTCCGGCACAGTGACTTTACCAGAGACGCAAGAGGCTAAACTTCATCAGTATAATTTCATTTTTAAATCATTTACACTATAATGAAAACCAGAGAGCTATAAGTCACATTTAGCTTCTTATTTTGAAGAGCTATAAAAATGTAGCTGGTAATAGCTGATGTCAACGCACAGAATTAACTTAAGACAAAAGTTCAACGGTTAAACTCAAAGCAAGAACTACAATTGTGATTTACACCCATCTTGGCATTTTGAATATCCTTTACTTGCTTGGGATTCAAGCTCGTGCACTGAAAAGGCCTTAGCATCAAACCTAAAGAGTGACAAGAACCGAATGGTAGAGTAAAGTAATGAATGGCCTGAACCCTGAGAGATCACTTGGACCCAAATATATATAGTACCCACTGGGAAAAAAGTACTGCGTGAAGCCAGTAATTCGCATAAACATAAAAAGCTAAACAGGTCATCAATCATAAAAAAGCAACTTTAATCGAATCTGGGATACATGAAACCGTAATTAGATGAACTGCATCTCCTATTGTGCAAACCGCCACCCAGTTAGCCCAATGGATAGTGCGCTGGACTGTTGTGCGGGAGGTCGAGGGTTCGAGCCCCGGCCGGACCAACACTCAAGGTCTTAAAATAATTGAGAAGAATTTGCTACCTTTCTATAACATCAAGAAATGGTTAGATATTCTAGTCTTCTCGGATAGGGACGAATAAATGGAGGTCACGTCTCCTGCAGGGCTGGGGGTAGGAGACGTTAATTTCCCACTCACGAGATTACTGTGTGATGGATGTCTTCCCCTTGGGTGGGATGGGTGGGTTTACTGGGCCCGCAGTAATTGGCGCAAGCTGTTGCGGTGTCCCTGCTGGTTGGCGAAGCTAATAAACTAAACTAAACTAAACATAAACTTCTTATTTCTTTACTCTTTTTCTACTTACCCTTGACGTCTATTATTTTGAATGTTTCTTTTTTCTTTGATGTCAATTTTCTTCATTGCAGAAACATGTGAAAGTATCATGCAATAATTCCTTTGACGCCCTTTACTGACAATTAAAGAAACATCTCTTACGACTTTCAAGGTGATTTAACTAACGTTTTTACTCGGTACACAACACACAGTGTACTAGGTCAACCTGTAAATGAACCATTCTCTTTAGTTTTCGCCATATAAGTACCGTTGTTCAGCTAAACAACTTGAAGTAAAAGATAGGTCATCTTCGATGCAACCCAGATCTGATGGTATTTTCAAAAACTACTCAACCCTTTTCATAGTCATGGCCGCTCGCATCCCTCGGGGAGTCCTTCAGGAAAATTTAATGAAACAAACATTATCGAGCAACAGGCCGTGATGCCTTGACGAAGGAGATTTTTGATATTTGTTAAAATTTGTCTTTTATCTATTTCCTTACAGTCTCTGGCTAAAAAATTTAATTTGATAAGGCAAGGAGTGCAGGGGACCATTAACCATTAAATTTGGCTGGCTGTCAAAGACTTACGTCTTCAAGACGTAAGTCTTAGTTACTCCTCGAGCGATTCCTAAAGCTCAGAAAAGGCATGCATATGACTCCACGATATGGTAACTGTGAGATGAAAACGATTTAGTTTAGTCAACTTTAGAGTTGTACTCTAGGTAGATCGCTGGTGAAGTAAGATTGTATCATCAGCTGGAAGTCCACCTCAAATATGTCTTGACCTGAAGAATAACAATAGGCCAAAATAGACGTGGAGGTGATAAAAAGAGAATAGAAACGCAAATGACTGGGGATGAAAAAAATAGCGCAAACTATAAAAGTGATTGGTTCTAGATTCTAAAAACGTAACGTGTAACGGCTTTAGAAATTAAAAGCTCAGTACAATTCAATTATGCGGGAAGAGAAACCAAACTTGAGTTTCTCCCCGATATGTTCAGCGGCATTCACCCTCATTCTTGACATCTTGTGATATCTATTCATAACGAATCACTAACATCCGGGACATCTAAAAAGGCTCTCAACTGTCCATGGTCAGTTTACCTGCTAGGTCGCCCATGACCAATTTCATTGAATCCCTTGACCGTAATCTGGTATGCTGTGTTTGGAAGGAGCTTTGTAATAACATTCTGAGTTAAGTTACTCGTAGCATTTACTTCTTAATAGAGCTCGGAAACGAGGCCCCGATATCGAATCCCGTAACCCAACAGTTTTTCTTTGGGACGAGAAGGAGGTACGTTATTCCAAGATATCAAAATCGCATTTGAATTGAGAGGACGACCTTTAATGAAATTGGGTGCCTCTTCTGGAACTAAAAGAGCAGAAACGGCATCTATTTTATTTTGGCTCACAATGAAGAAGAATGTGTTTCTTTGACGGTTTGATCTGGAGCACTATGTGGAATCCAACAGTGCTAAGATCATGTTACATCAAAGCAACCAATAAATGCTCTCTGTCCCTAGACAAGAATTTGTCAGCCGATTTTTTCAATTCTATATTACAATATGATCCCAGAGGCAATTGATTTGTACAAGGGTGCTCTTGATCTAATAATGAAATATATGGCAAAGATCTGTCTACCCAGGGATCAAAGCATCGGTATCTGAATAATAAAGGTATAAAATATGTTGTTAAAACATTTCAATTATTCAATTATTCTTGTAGGTCCTTTACCTTAGTGGGTCTCAACCAGCAAGATTATTGAATTGTCATAGATTCAGTCTTCTATCACTCATGCCCTTTAGCTCTTCAATAAGTCCTCCTAATGATGGGATTTACCTCTTGGCGTACATTGAGATACGTTGCAATATTCCCATCGAACATTTGGGTCAGTGGTGTAACACCAGGGTCCATCCGGGGCACTGCTGTCCGGGTTACGACACATGTTTGAGTCACTTTTTGAATCAGCAACATCTTTAGGAATCCGCCAGTGACGATAAGGACATTGGGATTTCCAAGACTGACATGGACGGCCAGACTAAGTTATGTTAACGTCGCCACGGTAACCAACTCCCACACCATGGTAACAACCTGAGAAAAAACGTATTTTCATTATAAATCGCTGTTAAGAAGTGAAAGTACTTGGAAAGTAACGAGAGTGGCATTAGTCCACAATTAATCCACACAGTTAAGAGAGTTAACACTCTCTTAACTGGCAACACAACAATCGTGCCGCGGAGAAGGAGGAAGAAATGCCCGATGACGAATTTTCTGAGGCATAAAGACGATGGAGATGAGGAAGATTAAAAACACCAAAAAGGAATCATCTGTTAAGCTATTTGAGACAACATAGTCTATTTGACTCGGAAGGAGTCAGAGTATGGCAGCTTACACCAGATAAACAGCAACTCTATAAAGCAAAAGATATGAAGAACGAAGAACTTCACCATAGTTTGGACAAATCCTTACCAAAAAAACAGAATGACTACAGAGAACTCAGATCCCTCCACAGAATACACAATCATATTATCAAGAAACAACATGTATAAAAGATCAGAGGGTGTACTGTTGACACGGTTCTCAAAACTAAAATGTTACATGCTAACGCCGAAGTCGTCAAGAAACGGATATTCAAGACCTTTAACCGAGATGATTTTCAGACAGATCTCGGTCGAGTTCCTTTTCATGCTGCATACGTTTTTGATGATAGAGACGATGTTTACTGGTGCTGGGAGACGTTATACAACCAGGTGTTAGATGACCATGCACCAATGCGATCTTTCAAACGACGATCTTCAGCAGAATCGAGGTTTATCACTCCTGAAATTCGGAGAGTAATGGTGGAACGAAAACGGCTTAAGAAAAAATTTAATAGATCACGTAATAAGTGTGATTGGGAGAGCTACCGTCTAGTGCGCAACAAAGTAGTTAGCATGAGGAGAAAATCTATACGTAGACATTTTGAGAAGCTGTGTTCAGAAAAATATGCAGATCAAAAGAAGTTTTGGGGTGCCATCAAGCCTTATGTTAATTCCCGAAAGAATGTAGACAATAGCGGAATAAGATTAAAGGAGGGTGACAAAATCATCAGGAATCCTCAAGAGGTGACCGAGACATTAAATAATTTCTTCACAAGCTGTACTAAAAGTACCAAAGAACAAAATCAAAATGGCTATCCAGCAGATTTATCGCACATATCAAATAACTTAATAAGCAAGCCGAATGTGTCGCTAAGCAACACTAATCCAACAGAAGTTTACGAAGTAATGAGGAAACTTGCTCCAAACAAGGCTTCTGGATGTGATGGGATCCCTCCACTAGCAGTTAAAGAATCGATGGATGTTTTATGCTTCCCTCTTAGTACACTGATTAATCATGTTCTAACTTCAACTAAGATACCACAACAGTGGAAACTTGGCGAGGTCACTCCAATTCTCAAAAAAGACTGCAGCCTATTAAAAACTAACTATCGGCCGATAACGATTCTGCCAGCTTTATCGAAGGTTTTCGAAAAAATTGTTCATTGCCGAATAAGCCCGTATTTTGACGAAATTTATAACAAATATGTGTTTGCTTATAGGAAATATCACGGCTGCGACTCAGCACTTCTTAGTCTAACCGAACAATGGAAAAAAGAAATTGATAACAACAAATTGATCGGTCTGGTCTCTATGGACTTGTCCAAGGCCTTTGACACCTTACCTCATGAACTGATTGTTTTGAAATTAAAAGAATATGGAGCAGATGAAGCAACAACCACCCTGATAAAAGATTATTTATCAAATCGATTCCAAAGAGTGAGACTAGGGAATACACTTTCCAATTGGCAACCTATTTGCAATGGTGTACCACAGGGATCCATCCTCGGCCCTTTACTATTTAACATCTTCATGAACGATCTTTCATATGTCATCGAGAAGTGCACTCTGTCCACTTACACTGATGACACTCAAATCTTTTACGCCGACAATCAACTCTCCAAAATTGAAGAAACAATCAACAACGATCTTTTTAGTGCTGATATATGGTTCGCACGTAATGGTATGAAGAGGAACAGTTCAAAATACCAGGCAATGGTGTTGGGAAAACACAAAGGAACTGATGAACCAGTGTTTAAGTGTGAGGAGTCACCACTTCCCATATCCAACACAATGGAACTTCTTGGCGTGACAATCGATGATAAATTGAATTTTGAAAAGCACATTGCTAAAATATGTAGAAAAGTCAGTCAACAGGTGGCTGTGTTAAAAAGGATGCAGAAAATGTTGTCTTTTGAGACTAGAAGGGATCTTTACAAAGGCTTCATTTTACCACACTTTAATTACTGCTCCGAAACGTGGCACTTCTGTAATAAGAAGTCAGCTGACAAGTTAGAGTTGGTGAACAAACGTGCGCTCCGTTTTGTTTTTAGAGATAAGTCCTCCCCTTATGAGGAACTTTGTAAGCGTATCGGTCTCTCAATTCTTCGTGAACAGCGATTAGCGAAAATTTTGTCCACTGTCTTTAAGATATTAACTAGTGATGCAGGACCAAAAAGCTTACGTGATCTTATAACAGTTAGGTGCTCCACTTATAATCTTAGGGGCACCACAATACTGGACCTCCCAAAAGTAAAATCAACAACTTTTGGGTTAAGATCATGGAGATATGCTGCATCGAAACTATGGAACGCTTTACCGGACGAGTCTCGAAAGATACAGACACTTACTAGTTTTAAAAATTACTTAAAAACATTAGATCTCACGGGACTCTAGCGCGGTGAGGATCTATCTTTAATTATATTTCAACTCGGTGACTACATTATTAAATTCTTATATTTTAATATTAGCCTGTTTTTAATGATTACATTTTACATTTTATATATTCTAGTTCTTAATTCTTAATTCATTTAAATTTATATACCTTCACAAGGCTTTATAATTTCCTTTTTTCTTTTTATTTCGTGGCGTACCTGTAAACTAGCTTTTAGCTAAGCGTTCTGACCACGTTAAATAAATTGATTGATTGATTGATTGATGGACACAAAAGATTCTGCTAGGTAATAATAATACCTAGAGTAGGTTTCTCCCTAAATGACCGGCACCAAGTCGATCTTTATATGTACAGGTAACCTACCAAAACGAAATTATTAGAAAACTTACGATGTAAGTTAAAAGGGAAAGCAATTGCCAACGATAGCAACTGATATGAACCAACGTTACGTCAAAGCGCGATTATAGTGTTTGATACTTGCGTTCGATAATATTATGTAATTTCGCTTCGATTATCTTTGTTCTTCAAGTAAGGGTAGTCTAAAAAGTTCAAACGTTACATCTGGCCAGCAAAAAAGTACGAGATACAACATGTTCAGAGAAATATTTGCTTTCTGGAGAATTATTTGATTTCTATTTTCCTTTTTTTCTTAGCGTTCATCGTGACCTTGCAGCGAGAAAGGTGCTTCTTGGCGAGAAAATTGTTGTCGAAGTTTCATGTGACTTATACCAAAAACGTGAATACGAAACTACATCTGGGGTATTGCCATTATTCTTGTTGAAAAAAAAGGGAAAGTATTTGAATCGACAAACTGTTCTTTATCTTTTATTTCATGGAAAACATACTGCAATCTATAGCTCCGGCTATATCATTTTACAAATATTCTTGGTTCATTGAAGTGATATGGTATACGTAAACCACTAGAAGGAACACTATACCCCTAGTTCCCAAGGCCTTTTCCTTTAGTTTGGGCTGGGGATTTCATTCATTTACGCGTTTGTATGTGATCCAAAGAAATCATAGCGGTCCCCCATTAGTAGCAGCAATTTTTGCATTCATACTCTGATATAGCTGCGTGAAACGGGCATGTTTTTCACAGTTGGTGAAGTCCTTTATCAAGTGACGACATCAATCAACAGTTCAAATGATAAACATCACAGCGTACATTATTGAGTTATGGATGCAAGCGGGAGGTTACTAGGTACAGAAGAAGCGTAGGAGCCACGCGAGGCGATATCCGAGAGGGACTATATCTGGGTTTCAAGCTCATGTACTTAAAGCCCTACAGTACCGAATAGCAAAGTAAAATAATGAATGGCCTGAATTCTGAGAGATAACCTTTACTCAAATAGTACCGTAATGATTCGATTTAGCGCCCTCCTTCCAATAAGCGCCCCCTTCCGAATAAGCGCCCCCCTTCGAATGTGTTTTTGTTAATAAGCGCCCGTATTCCAATAAGCGCCCCGATTCTAATAAGCGCCCCTTGTTCTAATATTACAGCGCCTTCAGAATACGTATCACAGGTGGTTCATCTTCTTTTAATAGCCGACATACCGTACGTAATAATGCATTACAAAAACAGTGGTCTTCGTCTGAGCTTTTCAACTGTTATGTCCATGTGAGCACATAATTCCTTCAGACGAATAATCTCTTCTTCAAATTTTGTGGCGATTGCTCTGCTGGTTGTTCTCGCTAGGAAAGCTCCGGAGACAACAAGTCCGTTTTCCAGTCTTCTTGATCCATTCACTTTGACCTGTATTTTGTTGTCATAGCGGGCTTTGAGAAATGTGAATATAAGGAAGGAAAGTTCCATGAAATTTTTTATCAGCTTAAAGGTAAGTCCCAACTGCGTATTCATCGTGTTCTTTAACTTCTTTACGGTCATCATTCCTACATGCCAGAGACTCTCCCATGATTGGAGACCACGCCGCTTTGTAAACATGATGACCTCGTATAACAGACGAAAATTCCACTTCATAAACAAACATCGAATTCCAAATCAAGTGATAGTCAGAACGAGCCATAATCGTATATATTTACCACTGGTAACCACCTAGAGAAAATTACTGCTTAAAAAAGAGTGATTTACATGGACAGACAGGGCTAAGCTACCTCAAAACGAAATGAACTATTTTCAGTTTGAATGACTTTTAAGGGGCTACAGCCAAGTGTATTAAGAACCATAATGCAGTAGCTCTAACCGACTCTGGCATACTACAAACCATAATCAAATGAACTGTATCTCTTGTTGTACTGTGTTAAAAATAAAAAGGTAGGTGGAGTTTGTCTCTTGCAGTCCGAGTTGATAGGTCATCATCTCTACACTGTGGCTATAATTTGTTGTTACGTCTTTACTGTCTGCATTGTCTACATTCTAAATAACTTTTACTTTGAAAATGTTTTCTTTTTTACGATCATTCATTGCAAAAAGATGTCCTTTCTTTAATCTGGACTTTCAAGGTGATTTAATTAGTGTTCTAGCTGCTTCTAACACGAACGAGGTCCTGTTCTATCGCTCAAGTGCAAGTAAGCACAACACACCAACAACTAATTAAGTCAACATACAAGATGAACATTCTTATAAATGACTCCACCTAAGTATTATTGTCCACATAATTAACTTGCAATAAAAATTAGGTCATCTTTGATTCCCTCTAGATCTGATCTGATCTTTATTTTCAAAAACCACTCAGCTTTTTTCAAAGTCATGGTCGCTCTTATCCTCCAGGAAGTCCTTAAAGAGAAATTTATGAAACAAACATTATTGAGCATATGAGACATCAAGATGTTTTTCAAGTTTGGTCCAAATTTGGTTTCCACATCTATTTTTGTTCGATCTTTCGCTATTTTAAAAATTCAATTTTAGAAGGCAAGGAGAACAGGGTATCATTAGCTATTTGGTGGCTATCAAATACCTACATCTTTCGTTTTCAGTTCTTCCTCGAGTGACTGCAAAAGTTCGGAAAATGACGGACGCTTTGTAGGATCCAAACTCCAGCATGACCTCATAATATCGTAGCTGTGAAAGGAAAACCGATTCAGTTTAGTCACACCCCAGAGTTGAACCATTTTTAGAGAACCTTGCTCTCATTACATTCAAGATCATTTACATTTCAGTTGGGCATCCATCCGGCTTTGATAATATTTGTCCTGTTTTCAGAAATTCGATTATTTCCATTCCGCTAAGACCAGAATACGGCATTTTACCTTGATAGGAAAGAGAAAGATTTCAGTCTTTGTTAATGGTTTAGTTAACAGCTAGTCTTAGAAAAACGTCTGATGATAGATTTTTACTGACGTACCGAATCACTTTAAACTTCTGTCCAGAGTGGGACAATGCAAAACTAAAGTACCTTTGTGATAGCATAGGCAAAAATGACAATGACGAACATGATGAAGATGACGATGATGTTTTGTATGGGTTGTTTAAATTTTCAACTTACACACATATCTTTTAAAATGAAATAGGTAAAAAGGCTTAAGGTTAAATCTGTTTACCTCCAGATTCAATCTCCCATAATAACACCCCAAAGGACCATCTGTAGCAAAAGAGCATATTAAGGTTATTTTACAATAAAAACATTTATTTGTTACCGGATTTTAAAAGCAAGTTGAAATAACACCACGACTCCAAAAACATTCCTGCACTTCGATGTAAATAGAAAAACTGAAAAACCTCGAGACCCCTCAAAGCATGATCCATAAACGACAAGCCTCAATGGCGTCATGGGAAATGTTCGCCAGTTACCTAATCAGTCACTCATTTCTCTCATTATTTACTTAAAATTTTTTCCTATGATGATCCTTTTCTTGGGAAAGCTTAGATAGTTTCCATGCAATTAATAATGGCCATCACGTACATCTGACCTATAAAATCGTAGTATCACATCGTTCACCATTCAACTGTTTTTGCAATCGAGTTTATAAAAGAAATCATGCATTTAATGCTGTTGTCTAAACATATTTTAATATCATAACAGTGCATATAATAAAAGTACCCGGCCTCAATTTTTAACTATTAACAGATAGCTTTACGATGTTATCTTTCCCTCACAATTTCTTACAGTTTTTACTTACACGTCTGTCTTAGTGTTGTAGGTGTAATCCTCCAAAGACTCAAGAGCCATCCAACGAACTGGTAACATTCCCTTTTTGGAAGAGGAATTTAAAAACACCGTTTGGGTTAAGAAACTTCAGTTTAGATAATGCTGAGGAAGAATACTTTATACGAAAAATGAGAATTTTCCTGGTTGCATTTTATGACGACATTGCCGGTTCAGGGGAAAAAACTGAGGTTGTGAAGGCCATAGAGGGACTTAACGCAGCCAAAGGATCTTCGTGCGCGCTAATTGTTTACACAAATTGGCAATGTTCAACAACTCCACTGGATATGCCATCATTAGGCAAATCTGCTGTTATTTGTGACTGTCTTCAAAGATTGGAAAGATAATAATCTCCGCCTTTGTTACCTGTTTAATCAAAAGCTTGTCTCAGTAAAATGTCTGAAGATAAATTTTTATTGACCGTCCAACTAGTGTCATGACACTAACTTTGACTCTCTGTCAAGACCAAGATAATGCTAAACTAAATACACAGAAGGAAAAAATGGTAACGGTGATAATGAACTGAAATCTGTCCCTTCAAACAATCCATAGATGCTTTGCGGTCCCAATTCGGACCCAATCCCCAACTCGTTTAGAACATGGGGAATTAAGATTGTTATGGGGAGGGGCTGTAAAATAGAGCTTTCCAGAAGTTTCAAGAATGTCTTCTTCAAAGAGGGAAGAATCTTTGCAATGTAGTTGTGATAACAGGATTTCTTACATGAAATAGTTATATTAATTTTTTTTCAACTACGTTTCCACTTTTTTACAGCATACTGGCCGTACCCCGGATGTATTTTCGTATTCACCACTTTCGTACACATCACGTGACAAGCCAAAGTCGGAAACCATGGCAACATTCTTCTCGCCAAGAAGCACGTTTCTTGCTGCAAGGTCACGATGAACACACTATGAAAGAGGAGCAAGACAGAAATCAATAATTCCTCTCTTCAGTAAAGATTTCTCTGAATTCGTTATGCTATCTCGTACCTTTTTGTTGGCTAGGTGTAACATTCCACAGGCTACATCTCTGGCTATCTTCACTTTGTCTTGAGGAGTGAATTCTATCTGTTTATCCGTAACATTGTAATATAGATCTATTCTGTTCCTCTTTAGTTGGTCCAACAAACAGCCATTTGAGGCCAAACGAACAATCACCAATACTGACTCTAGAATTTGCGGCAATATTTTGAAATTAATGTTGCGAGGAAAAAAGTGCCGCTAAGTGTTGAACTGATAGCGTTGCATAATTAGGAATCTGCTTTTACATTGAAGGACGAAACTGGAAAGGAAACTGTACGTAGAACATTAGTAATTCATATTTCAAGAAGAATAGATGTTAACTAAAAGTTACCAGTCTTGGTACAAGCTCCAATAAGACTCAAGACATTAGGATGTCCACCAACTGTGACCATGATTGCGAGCTCGTTTATCAAGTCCCTTCTCTCTGTTTCTGTGGCATTCGCTGTTAAGAAATATTCTAAAATTAACTGATATTTAAAGCACAGCAACTCTGTTTACGATTTTGTATCAAACATCCGCACGACTTTTTTATGTTCTTTCAATCAAGGAATCATCAATCAATGGATTAAATTTGCTTATCAGTAATTGACTTAACTTTGTGACTGTCAGTCAACCAATTAAAAGCCTCATCAAATATAATTACCTTTTAGCTTTTTTACTGCGCATGCTCTCTCTTTTCCATCCACGCGCACTAAGCCTTTGTAAACTTCCCCAAACGCACCTTCTCCCAGCTTGTCTTGGAGAGTGACATCTGACTCGGGAATCTCAACCCAGTTTCCAAACTCAATGGAGAATTCAATCTTCAAGAGCAGTGCAAAAAATAAAATGCTAACGAATTATGCCACGTGTCAAACATCAACCAATTTGATAACTTAATCATACAATGGTAGTTGTATTACCTTTTCTTTCTTCTGTTTTGATTTACATATTGGCCGAAACTTTAAGCAAACGCCCAATATGAATACAGAAGCCAAGAATAAGGGCAAGACCATAACCAACATCAAATCTCTGATGAATCTGTCTGTAAGTTAGAAAAAAGCAAACACTTATCACAAGCAAACAACGAGAAACAGTAACCTTTCCCTCAAACAGCAAGTCTTTTCTTCTCTTTGGTTCTTTAAATGACTGTTTTCATTTTTAAAAATAATGAAGCATTTTTTCAAATTACCGTTTGGCTTCACCTTTAAACTATTTCGATCACCTAACAAGAACTTTGTTCTAATTGACCTACAAAAACAAATGGTAATACTAGTATCCAACACTATGTAATCGCGCTTTGTCATAGCGCTGGTTGACATCAATTGTTTTTGTCAACAATTATTTTCGTTTTTGACTGATTTCGTTTCCTAAATAATGTATGTAAAGATCAACTTGGGGCTGATTTTTTAGGGAGAAACCTACTCGAGGTGTTATTATCACCTGGCAGTGTGTTCTGTGTTAACAGTACACCCTCTGACCTTCCATACATGTTGTTGCTTGATATTCTGATGGTGTATTCTGTGGAGGGATCTAAGTTTTTTAAAATCATTCTGGTTTCAGGGTATGGAACTGTCCAAACGGAGGTAAAGTTCTTCAGTCTTGATATCTTTCGTTCTATGATGTAGTCGCGTACTTGGTATAAGCTGTTATATTCTGGCTCTTCCCAAGACAAAATAAAGTATGTTGACTGTGTATTCCTTACGGAAAAATTTTTCGGAGGCCTCGGTGTTTCTAGTGAATGAAGGAAGTATCATCAATAAATAACTAAACAACCGCAACTTTCTAATTACATAACTAGCTAGCATCTTATCGAGTTATTCAAATTATATGATGATCTGAGAGTAGGATGGTAAAAGCAGGATGATCTCTAGAAGAATTTTCTCACCCTGAACTAATATGGAAGTAACTTTAAGTCGATCTCCAAATGACGAACGCACCCCTCCTATCAAATGATTCAGAGCATCATCTTTGTCCGCTGTGTTTGTATTTATTGTCGCAAGGACTTTAATGTCTGCCCTTACGCTGCCATTTCTAAAGAAAACAATAACGAAAAACTTAAGAAAATTCGTCAACGATGAGTAAATTACTGTTGATCATCAGAACTGGAAAACTACAAGGTACTCAAAGCTTCCGTTTTCTAAGATGTGGGTGAGTGCGAAACCATTAATATGGAAAAGGAAAATTTTATTCTCGACATGCCAAAAAATTTAATTTTCATTTGAGGTCTTATTTACTTGGCGTCATTTTGAAAGTAAGGTTGTTTAAAAACCCAAAAAATTGGCCAATTTAGACAAGGCTTGAAAGAGAATAAAAATGGTTTCCTTGCTCTCGCTTGATTTTTGGCAGCCGAAGTCGGGGTTGTGATTTCATCTAATCTTACCTGAACTGCATAGTTACTACGTCATATATCTTCAACATAGAAGATTCATTGAAGTGGTGTTTTATCTAAAAGAAAAAATGGTTTATTCTAACAGAGCATATGGAAATTTGAAAACCCAATTTTAGCCTTACACTGATCGCATGTTAAATTAGATAGTACTGTCACTCACTGAAAATCTTATGACTTCGGTCATTTCCAAGAACCTTTTACTGCTACTATTGAGTAGATCGTTGGTGAAGTTAGAGTCGATTATTAGCTGGAAGTCCACCTCAAATATGTATTCACCTAAAAAAAATGAAAATAGACAAAAATAGACAGGGAAGTGGTAACAAGAGAAAAGAAACACACATGGCTGGAGATGAAAATAGTGTTGCACATGACGAACTAAAATTCAAATTGGGAATGACTGGCTCCAAATTCTAAAATCAGTTCAGATCAGTGATTCAGTTATGTGAAAAGAGAATTCAAACATAAGTTTATCCATGTTATGTTCAGTGGCATTCACCATCATGTCCAATTCATGACATCTTGTGAGATCTATTCATAACGAGTTACTGACACCCGGATATCTAACAATGCTCTTAACTGTTCTTTGGCAGCTTACTTTGAAAGCGGTATATACCCTACTTACCAGAGGATAGGGTTTTTAAGACAAGGACCGAGCTCGTTGGCCCGTGGCCAATCTGATTAAAGCCATTGACCATAATCACGTATGCTGTGTCTGGACGGAGTTGTGTAATAACATCTTGCGCCAAGTTACTGGTGGTATTTATTTCTTCATAGATCTCGGACCAGAGGCTCCGGTATTGAATCCGGTAACCCAACAGTTTTTCTTTATGACGAGAAGGCGGTATGTTCTTCCAAGAGATGAAAATCGCAGTTGAATTGAAAGGACGGCCTTTAAGGAGTGTGGGAGCCTCTTCTGGAACTGGTAACAAACCGTAAGTTAAAACAGTCTTCATACCTTAATTATTTTGGTTCACAATAATGAAGAGTGTGTTTTTTCGGTTTGATCTGGAGCAAAAATGTGGAATCCAAGAGAACTGAGATTATGTTACATTAGAGCAAATAATAAATGCTCTTTATCTCTGGACAATAATTCGTCAGTCGCTTGTACATTACACCTTGATCCTAAAGATTCTGGCAATTGATCTGCACACCGGTGCTCTTGATCTAAGCCCAACCCTCAGTGCAATAACGAAATCTTTGGCAAGTATTTGTCTACCCATGGATCCAAGCGTCAGTATCTTAATAATATGAAAATAAATTATATTGTAAAAATATTTCAAAATAATTATTCAATTATCTTGTAGGTCTTTTATTATAGTGGGTCTCAACCATCAAGATCATTGAATTGTATTCATACATTCTGTCTCCCTTTGTCACTCATGCTCATTTGCTTGTAAATAAGTTCTCCTTATGATTGGATTTACCTCTGAGCGCACATCGAGATACATTGCAATATTCCCATCGAACATTTGGGTCAGTGGTATAACACCAGGGTCCACTCGGGGCACTGCTGTCCGGGTTACGACACATGTTCGAGTCATATTTTGAAATAGCAATATCTTTAGGAATCCGCCAGTGACGATGAGGACACTGGGATTTCCAAGGCTGACATGGACGGCCAGACTGAGTTATGTTTACGTTGCCACGATAACCAACTCCCACACCATAGTAACAATCTGAGAAAAACTTATTTTGATTATGAAACGCTTTGAAAGTTAAGAAGTGAATTAAGTACTTGTAATGAGACTGGCATCAGTCCATGGACTGACACTGAATAGGGTGACGAGAACGTTGAACAAAATTTCTGTTACTTTTTTGTCATCGCTTAGTGTCTAACTTGACATGTGAGATATCTAGTTTTATTAGTTAATCATAATAGTTTTGTACAAAGTACTATGGACTGACGCACTATTGTAAAATTACAGTTCAGGGCCCGGTTGTTCAAAAGAGAGTGAAGTCTAAACCTAGGGTTAAGTCGGCCTAACCCTGGGTTAAATTTTAAGCGGAGGTTAGTTGTGTTGTTCAACGGAAGGTTAACACTAACCTCGGGTTAAACGATGGGTTAAATTTAACCCACCGTGCGAGCAGGATTAAATTGTTAAACTCCGGTTTAATCAGGAATAGAATTGTTGTTTTGCGATTTACGCAGAAGGCGACGACGACCGCTTTCATCGAGAGTCTGTTTTATTTATTACCAATGTTGTTGCGGGTGGTATCAGTCGCAACACTCGACGGAATCACTTACCGCCGCTCCATCAAGTTTTAATTGCCCTCAGGTTTCGCCTGCGACAGCAAGTTTCGCCACTTCTCGCAAACTTCGGCTGCTGTTCGCATTGCCACACCAACAGCGTTTACAGCATGGGCGATTTTTTTCCACATTAATTTTATTTTGATTGGTGACACTGTTGGTAAACTTGCGTTGTATCAGCGAAAGGTTTTCTTCGACTTTTCCGTCAAAACGGAGATTTCTGAAGCGCTAAATTTTTTTTTCGAGCTTTGCGTGAGATAACTGAGGAAGCCATTTTGGATAGCTCGCAACTTGCTCACCATGGCAACATTGTACGAATAGTTTATTATGGGATACTAACCGCGGGTTAAACGCGCTTAACCCGGCCGAGGTTAGCTAACCTGTCCTCTAACCGCGCTTCAAACAACGCAATTTTAACAGCGAGTTAACAAACTCACGGTTAGGAAATTTAACCTCCGGTTAGGCCTAAACAGAGGTTAGTTTAACCTGTCTTTTGAACGACTGGGCCCAGAACATTTAGAACAGACCTGTACTCTCAGTGTCATCACCTATGGGAAATGGAGAAAAATGAGAGCAACAGAAGTTAGAAAAGCGAACTAAAAGTATAAAATAAACCAAACTATTACAGTTATTTCCTGGCGTCTGATTGTGTATATGGCTGTTAGTGTGTGCACGCAAGTCAAATAGCTCCTATGCTGCCAAAGTGTTCCTACTTTTCGTAAAATTAACTACTGCTACTAGCAATGGATGGGATACTAATCCATCGCGGGTAATCCGGGCCCCTCTTCTCTCTGAATTATGGCAAATTTCCGTAACAAGTCGCCGGTATCAACTTATACACCTGTGAAGGGAGAGGCACCACAAGGAGCAATATATCTTGCCCCTGGCAAACAGCACGATGACCCGGGTTAAACCAAAGCGTTCAATAACTCTCAAAAGGACATGACCAGATAATGAAGGTAAGTTTTCAAAAATGATAACGGATTTGATGATGGCCGTCTTATACCTACCAGGGAGATCGTACCATTGATAGCACTCAGGAGCATCACCACCATTAGCAGAATCAAAAATCGGGTTCGAACAATCTAACATGTCCATGTAGACTTTAAGGGACGATACATCTCTGATTTTTACCATTTCTTTTTCACAAGCGACTTGGACCATATAATCGCACGAGCTACTACAAATGCGACGTTTTGTGGGCATCCCCAATGATTCATCACACGAAGGGAAATAATAGTGACAAAACAAGTCTTTAACCACGAGCAAGCACTTCGGAGACGGTTTTATAAATTTGAGAAAATCATAGGTGCTCTCCGTTTCTCTTTCACCAAATTTCAATATGGACTGATCACCATAAACATACAAACTTGTGGTTATGTTGTCGCAAAGGTCACCTTTATACTCGTAGAATACACAGGAAGCATTTCTCGTAGAAGCGTTTACTGGAGGAAATGCTCCCACGCAGCTAAAGATATGTATAAAAATATACACGTATATATATGAATGAAGATGGCAAAATGACAGAGTATGATCAATAAACTGATAAACAAAATTTCAAAAAGGTGGTAAATAACTTCATATTTTCAATCAGCCTGTATGTAAAAATCTCAAGCGCACCAACCTTGAATTAGAATCCTCTTGAGTAAAGTTACTCTCTGTTTATCGAACCAAAAAAAAAAGAAAAAAAAAAAAACAGAAGAGATCAATTGTTTCTGCAGGAAAGGATACAATGTCAGAAAACATCGAAAGCACATAGCTCAGATATCTACTTGTTTAGTACTAGAACAAAACAAAACAATAAACAAACGTTGAGAGCTTCTCATTTCAGAGGAACTTGCAATCAGGATAGAGCTATGCGAGACTAAAGGAAATACAATATTTCTACTCACCGCAACAAGCCATCATAGTGTTCAAAATTGTAAGAATGGTAACTGCAAAGACACGAGCCCTTTCCATACTGCAATTTAATATGGTTTCATGAACTGAGTTAATAATGTACATTGGCTACTGTTCAGGGTTTTTTAATAAGGCTGATGTTTCGAACGAAATCCCTTCCGTCTATTCCGTGGCGAAAAGATTTCCGAGGGCGAAATAACGAACGAGGCGTCATTATTAGAAAATCTTTACGGTAGCCTGGTGGTGAATACGCTAAGTCAGTAATATAATTGAACAAACACAAAGCTCAAGACTGAAAAAGAGATTATCTAATACTATTTTATGTAGTTCCAAGCACAGAGTATACAGAGCAGTAAATTATGCGGTTCTAGCTGGGGGTCTCGATGGAGTATTGGCTTTTGCGGCTAACGGTTAAAATTTTGGCCATTCTACGACTAACGGTTTGATTTCATTGTTGTGATCAGAAAGGTTACGGTCAATTTTTTTTATGATTATCGTTTAAAATTTGTCACTTTTCACGCTCAACGGTTAGATTTTTCCGGCCCTTTTACGGCTATCGGTTCACCCCATGGAGACTCTCCTCTAAGCATATAGTGTCTGCATGTTTAACCATACAACAAAGCGGTAAGCAACTCCGATAAACTAAGAACATCAACTTCCTTATGAAATATAATCGCGCTGAAACTTCTGATAATTGACCCTGAGGTCTTTGAATTGTAATAACAATACCTAGACTCACCTTAATCTCAAAACTTCTGTTCACCGGACAATTTTATTGCTCAAAAACCAAATACATCTTACACTAAGCCGCAGAACAATATTGTTATTCGAAAAAGCTAAACCGGTAAACAGTAATTAGTCCATACCCGTCAAAGCTGAAGAAACTGAAGCCTTAAAGATAGCACCCCTCTCGTTTCGCACGCGATTTAGGGAATTTAGTGATCATGTTTGTTTATGTTTTAGGAACGAAAAAATGATAGAGGTCATAATTTTACCTGCTGACGAGGCTTTTGTTTTCCTTCCTTGGCCAACAACGATCTCTCGTGAGGTCTTTGAGTTGTAACTACAATACATGGATAACAATTCTTACTCTCACAACAATTGTTCGCCAGAGAATTGACTTCAATATTAATGACATTCATCACTAAAAAAAGAAATACATCAAACATTTAGCCGCAAATCAATATTGATACCCAAAATTGCGGAACAACTGAACGGGAGGCAGCAGTCCATACCCGTCAAAGCTGAAGAATATAAGCCAGTAATGATAACACCTCCTCTCTCTTCGCACGCGTGAATTTGATGAGCAAGACTCACCTAGCTAGGTTACTTGTAAGCAGAGGTATTTATTGCTAACGTCACCAGTCACCTTGGACCCATAACAATACGGTCGTCTCACGAATTTGAGTAAGTAGTTAAATAAAGGCAAGAATCAACAATCAGCGCTCTGGACTTTGTCAGGAATTACAAATTTGATTTTACTATGCTCGGGCGACTGCGTTACGTTTTCATAAACGGAGACAAAGTACGGTATAAGTGTAGTACCTCCAAACACCATGTGGTTTAAAATTTGTGATCATAAGCTGCGGGTGCATTTCCCGCTAAAGAAGAAGAAACGTTGGAATTTAGTGCATGAGTGGTTGTGTCACTTCCATCTTAGACGCAAAAGAATTCAGCGATTTTGCGTTCAGGCTTACACGGAAATAAAGTTAAAACAACATATGAATGCTGCATGCTGACTTCCGGCTCCAGCGAATGAAGAAGCTAGACATTATTGCTTCCTATAAAGTCAATTAAAAAATTATAAGGGACGCTGACTTGGCTGTTTTCCATCGCTTTTGAGTGCGTGTGTCACGCCAAAGACAGGTATGAATGAATGTGTCATTTGTCTTGTGACAAGCTCAGCAGACTAGAGAGGATTAGTTTTCGTAATTTCCGCCTCGTTAGTTTGTGTTATGTTTTGTCGCTAAAGCATGTCGGGGCAGGAAGTCAATGTTACTCGCTTGGTTCGTCTTTCGTTACAGTCTTCTTAGCTCAAGCTTTCATGCTGAACTGAAATCATGGTAACTTTTCAAAGAGCGAAACCAAATAGGAAAACTCCATGTTAGTGGGAAGACAGTAGTGAGTCAGAAGGTATTTCAATTCGTGAGTGATTTTCATACAAGCATATGAGCAAGGTTACTCGAATACTTTGTTGCATACGACAAATTAATTTGCTTTAAAAATTTTATCGAGCATTGCTCCCACTTTAGAAGGCCGTCAAATCCAAAGTATCTGGAAAAGCCTCGTACAATTTGACGATATACATTTGCATTTTTTTTTATTCACAACGACGTGCTTGACCTGGTTTAAATGAAACGTCATGTCACGGTGGGCGAGGTATGAAACAGGATCCAGCGCTTAGGGTATTGTCAATCCCGTTTAAGAAAATACTACATCTAGAAGAGAGTTGGCAGGCAGTAAACCCTTAACATAGTGAATAATCTTGTGTAGTGCCATCAATCTCGTTAATGGAGTCAGGAATGGCCCTGAAGAACAGCTTTGTTTGCCCAACTGAGTGGAACTCATCTGAAGCGGTGGCTATATTTAATGCATATTTCTGTTCCAACGACAAAACAAATATCTGCCACGATAGGAGACTAACTGATCTCATACAACAAGAAAGCGAGTCTCAAATTGAATATATATAAGAAGGCAAACCAAGTAGCTTGTTAATGGTTAAATTTGATCTTCAGAAAATTGGCATTTTACGTGCTGCGAACATTATGTAAAGCGACATCTGTACATCATTTATAATTTCTGCACTATATCTTAAACACAATTGTGCCAATAGGGATCGAGGGTCGTCAATAAGATAATTTTTTGATTTATAAAGATATCGATGTTCTGGGAAAGAAGAGCATCTAGCTATACCTATATTCTGGAGAGGAAACGTAGGAGTCGCTAGAAACATCTTTATGGAGACTCTTTCAACTTAATAATCGTGTTACGGCGGGCGACTCTCAATAGGTTCAAGAGGTGTCGTAGCCTGTCTTGATTTCGACAATTTGAAGGACTGCCTTACGGGCTCACGATTAAGCTCTCAGATGTAGAATAAACCTCTTTATTCCCTAGACATCAAGGTTGTTTAACCGTTAAAAGCCGTAAACTGAAGTTCGATTAACATAAAATATAAGCTAGAAACTAAAAGGTAGGCAACAGTTCAGAGAAAACACGTGCCAGTTTTCCGCGAGTAGCTTTAACGCTGAAACTCATTAGAATATCGGTTGTGAAACACCTAAACGAGAAACGATGGCCTAGTAGCGAGGCTCTTGCAACAGAAGGCTACGTTAACGACTAACTGTACTTAAGGGAAAAAAGGTAATGCAAACTTAAGGATACTCTACTCTTGTTTCGTAATATCGCTT
Source organism: Stylophora pistillata (assembly GCF_964205215.1). NCBI lineage: Eukaryota > Metazoa > Cnidaria > Anthozoa > Scleractinia > Pocilloporidae > Stylophora > Stylophora pistillata. The sequence goes on along the minus strand of NC_142520.1, from coordinate 58,232,674 downwards.
TGTGAGCTTTGGCTAAGACGAACAATTATCTACAATAAAATAAAAACAAGGACTAGATACTTAAACTCGATTGAAAACTAAAAGCTAAAGAAGAAGTTTCTTAACTTAAATATCGGTCCTGCGCTTGCCTCTTGTTGCTTGTTTTCTTGGATTCTTTATCTTATTTTTCTTGTGTTCGATATGAACGAGCGGAAACTACTTCTCGAGGTTAAAAGAATACGTGCTTTAAGAGCGGAAAATCAAACAAATGAGCTAATTGTTTCTTTGTCTAGACGGAAGCATACGCTGTTAACCCTAAGCTACAATAGACCGCTTGGCGGTCGTTACAAATCGAATTCAAGTAATTCAAGATTACAAATGACGATTTGGTATTATGTAATGGTTCGACTCTAATTCAAAGAAATTCGTGTATTGCGAGTTTACTGATCATCTAATTACTGATACGACTAATAGCTATCTTTAATTTTGCCTAGAAATTTTAAAATGATTATCCCTTTCGTGCAAAAGCTGTTGACTGTACGTTAGACCAATTGATTTTGCTATTTATCCTTACACCTTTATATTAGATTGAAGTTCTTTCACTGGTAACCAGTCTTACAGTATAGAAAATGACTGAAGTCCAGGCCATTGTTGTTTTTACCTTCTTGAGCATCATCTCAGCTCCTTGCGGTTGGTAGAAATTTTTTTTTTTTACATTTTTGACTTAGATGCTCTACTCACAGCAGAACGCTAATTCATGATAATATTACCTTACTCTGGAAGGAGGAAGATAATGATAAAAACACAGAATCCTTATCAGCTAAGGATCCTTGGGACTTTCACAAATTAACAAATGTTATTAAACACCACAGCGTACACTATACGTGTGATGCATGATCCTCGCAGTAGAGAGCGCTATTTATGCAATAGCGAAAATCAGACCTGAAAAAAATCAGGCCTGTATGGGATTCGAACCACTGACCTCTGCGATACTAGTGCAGCGCTCTACCAATTGAGCTAACAAGCCAACTGGGAGCAGGCCGTTAAGTTGATTCGTAATAAACCCATGATGATAAATCAGATACAATGTATAACTCTTTAGCTACAATGTAGCAATGTTATGTTATAAAACAATTGGTAAGCACCACAGCATACACTATTGAGTTATGGATGCCCGCGGGAGGTTGCTAAGCACGAAAGAAGCGTAAGAGTCGCTCGAGGCCATAGCCGAGAGCGACTCTAGCCTCTTGAGTGCTTAGCAAACCTCCCAAGTGCATCCATAACTCAATAGTGTACGCTGTGGTGTTTACCACTTGTTTTATAACATAACATTGCTACATTGTAGCTAAAGAGTTCCCTTTTATTTAACAAATCTTACGTGACCAGAAAAAACAAGCGCGCACGGAAAAATAGTCTTTGCATTTGCTCACGTCAGCAGCGTACACACATGGGAAAATGGGGGACGCTAAATTGACCAATCAGAGGGCGTGCTTTGCTTTGGTTATGTTTTAAAAAAAATGTGTCATAAGTAAAATTGACTTTTATCAACATCCTGCTTTACGGTCTCCTCGGGCTTGGCTGCTTTTTTACGAGTTCATCAGTGTAATAAGAGAGCATTATGCAACACCTGTTAAAAAGAGGCAGGCATTTGACACTTTGCTGATAGCACGGTTTACCATACATTTCAGTTAGTTTAAGCATTGACATGAAGGCGAGTGATAAAGGAAGAAAGTTTTTCAACGTTGATTTTTCTCGAACAGATTTTTCTGACACGGGAACTTTTCGAGCCAACTATGGTAAAGTAAATTACACAGAGGCAGAAAAAGCATGCAGATCAAAAGACCACAGAAGTCATCTTGCAAAAATTAAAACTATCGAAGACCTTCAGATAGCTAAAAATATATCATACACTACAAAGGGCTTCAAGTATTGGACGGGTCTCAGCGTCTGGTGAGTAGAATTTACCATGGTGTACTACTACAACCTTGTCCAGTTCTTAATCACAATTGTACTTGCGGCGGTTTGTTAATAGCAGGAATAACCTTTCAATTTTCTGTATTTCTTCTCTTCTTTTGTTAGCGCTACTAAATCGGTTTTGGATAGGTTTGTTACAGGAATGGTAATTGGAAATGGAGTGATGGAAAGACGGCGGGTGAACAACTTATCGATATTGTGAAAAATTATAATAACACAGAAGCTCTGTCTAAGGAACCTAAAATATTTTGTTGTATGGCAACCCATGATCCTCTCCTGGTGTGTACCAACTGTAGCCAGGAACACGCCTTTCTGTGTGAAGACTTTCGAGGTGAGATTCTCGACGGAATTTTATTATAATTGCGATTAGAGCTACCATTATTTTCATAATCATTTTCGCTACTCTCTTTTACCGATAAACAGTAAATAACGTTTCTCAAGTGGACTCTAATGCAAGGTTAGCAAGCTCAACATTCCCCTGACGTGCTACAGTCTTGTGTACAATTTTCTTTGATTTTGATCTATTTTTTATTTATTCATCTTCCAACATCTTATATTTTTTTTATTCGTAGACCTATACATTATTTCCCTTTAATTTTTTTTACATATCTTTAGCTGCATCCCAACATTTCCTCCAGTGAACGCTCCTGCAAGAAACGCTTCGTGTATATTCTTCGAGTATAAAAGCGAATTTTGTAAAAACATAACCAGAAGTCTATACGTCTATGGTGATCAGTCCACATTAAATACTGGACAAAGGGAAGCTGTGAACTTTAATGGTTTTTTCAATGTTCTTGACACGATCACGCCGGAGTGCAGGCTCCCATTTAAAGACTTGTTCTGTGGCTATAGTTTCCCACAGTGCGATGAATCATTGGCTCAGCCTAAAAAACGCCGCATTTGTCGCAGCTCATGCGAATATTTGCAGGTCGTTTGCAAAACAGAAGTGGCCTTAATCAGAGATATACCGGCCTTTCAACGCTACATGTACTTGACAGATTGCTCGAGCCCTGAGTTTGATTCCGCCAATGGTGGCGATGCTCCTGAGTGCCATCAATGGTACGATCTCCCTGGTAGGTGTAACACCGTCATCGTCACCTCCTCTTTTTCCACAGGTTATCTTTATTATCTGGTCATGTCGTTTTCAGAATTAAAGCGCTTTAAGAAGGTCATTTTGCTGTGTGCCTGGGGAAGACAGATTGCATCATGTGGTTCCTCTCCCCTCCCTCCTCTCCCCTCCCAGGTTTTAAATGGATACCGGCGATTTGCCAATGGAATTTGCCGAAATGCAGAGGGAGGAAGGGGAGAGGTTACCGCGATGGATTAGAATCCCATCTTCGGGGAAAAGCAATATTCAGCATATAATAAAAAAGTGGATACCGTTAGCGTTGGAAGCGCGCTCTGATTGGATACTCAAACTCCGAACATCCTTTGCTATCTAGTTCCGAGTAACTCGTGCGCGATTGGCACCCAAAATATTGAAACGTTGCAGAAATCAATTTGATGAGCTAAAATCAGCTTTTTGCGCTACATTATCCCACCGTTTTAGTATATACTAAATTTACCTCAGTGTGGGTGTTTAGCTGTGGATATATACTTCACTGCTTCGCAGCTCAGTAATTATCCACCACTGGCCGCCTCCACTTCGGTAAATAGTTGTTCATCTATCTCTCGAAAAGTAGGAACACTCCGGCAGCATTTGAGACGCCGGAACATAGCTGTAATATCTTAACCCTTTTTATATCGATCAGACAATTTTATATTTTTACCTCGCTTTTCTGACGTTATCTACTCTCACTTTCTCCGTTTCCATAGGTGATGACACTGAAAGTACAGGTATGTACATCAGTTCACGGTCTACCGCCACTCCTTTTACGCTCCAATTACGCTCCAAATCGTCCAGGTCCCTGTGTATGAACTGTTAAAGGGGCCTTGCGTCCTAATGAAGATAATCTAATTTCTGATGATCAGTATAATATTTAATTCCCATTTTGCACTCAGTTTCAATATGGTGGCCTCGTTTGAATAGCTGCTGTTTTTTCAGTTTTGAATTAGTAGTATACAGAACCTTAGTGAAAAAAACAAGCCTTCGAAGTTATAAATGACTGACCAATTTTATACATGGATAATATGCTGTGTTATTGACGTGAATGTGAACTTTAATGTTTTTTACTTAATTCTATAAATTCGGTTTCACTTTCGCTTCTATAGCGCGCTGAAGCGGACAAAAATACTTGTGCATGGATATTCAAGACTTGCTTTGTAAAATATACGACTTGTTGCGAAAATATAAAACTTGTTTTGTCAAATATACGACTTATTGCGGAAATATAAACTTGTTTTGTAAAATACACGACTTGTTGCGAAAATATAAGACTTGTTTTGTAAAATATAAGACTTGTTGCAGATAAGACTTGTTCGAGGTGAAAAATAATACTTTAAGGACGCCCACTGTCCGTTGTCAGCTGCTTTGCAGCAGGGCGCATACTGATTTCTATTGCGGTAGTTGTATTCTTGCAATGACGAGTGCGATGATAAGTTGAACAGAGTTACTCCTCAGTTTTTCAGCCGCTTCTTTATCTGCCACAAACAAGCTCGTCTAACGTCCTCGCAAATTTGTTTTCCAGGTTCTAACAGTCAAAGAAAAGCTCCTAACTCATCCGCCATATTTTTAGAGGCTTGAGGAGCGGTGGGCTGTGTTCCTCTTACCACTGAACACTCAAATCGCTGGCGCTGTTAAAGTATTATAATTATACAAAATCGTATATTTTTAAAATAAGTGTTATATTTTCGCAACAAATCGTATATTTCACAAAACAAGTTTATATTTCCGCAACAAGTTGTATATTTTACAAAATAAGTCATATTTTTGCAGCAAGTCGTATATTTTATAAAGCAAGTTTTATATTTTTGCAACAAATCGTATATTTTACAAAACAAGTCTATATTTCCGCAACAAGTCGTATATTTTACAAAACAAGTTTTATATTTTCGATTCGCAACAAGTCGTATATTTTTCAAAACAAGTCTATATTTCCGAAACAAGTCGTATATTTTACAAAACAAGTTTTATGTTTTCGATTCGCAGCAAATCGTATATTTTACAAAACAAGTCTATATTTCCGCAACAAGTCGTATATTTCACAAATTAAACAAGTTTTATATTTCCGATTCGCAACAAATCGTATATTTTACAAAACAAGTTTTATATTTTCAATTCGCAACAAGTCGTATATTTTACAAAACAAGTCTATATTTCCGCAACAAGTCGTATATTTTACAAAACAAGTTCTATATTTTCGATTCGCAACAAATCGTATATTTTAGAAAACAAGTCTATATTTCCGCAATAAGTCGTATATTTTAGAAAACAAGTTTTATATTTTCGATCCGCAACAAGTCGTATATTTTAAAAAACAAGTCTTATGTATCCATACACAAGTATTTTTGTCCGCTTCGGCGCGCCATACGCTTCTATGCTTTCGTTCATTTTCAGTGAAAGCGCCTAAATTTTGTTTTTTCAATGTGAAGCAGGTCCCAGCGCGTAAAGGGGCTTGTCTTTGGAACTGGTCCCATCGTGTAAATCGCGCAGCGGACAAGTCTCTAAACACTTTCCGGCTATAGTCCCTTCGTGTGTACCGACCTCTACTTTGACAGTGCTTTAACATCAAAATGCACTTTATGTCAGATTGTTACTATGGTGTGGGTGTTGGTTACCGTGGTAACATGAACGTCACCCGGTCAGGTCGTACATGTCAGTCGTGGAAATCTCAGTGTCCTCATCGTCACTGGCGGATTCCTAGAGATGTTGCTGATTCCAAAAATGATTCCAACATGTGTCGTAACCCGGACAGCAGTGCCCCGGATGGGCCCTGGTGTTATACCACTGATACAAATGTTCGATGGGAATATTGCAATGTATCCCGATGTTCCTCTAGAGGTAAATTTGACCATAACGTGAACTTACTCGAGAGCCAAAATGCACGTGTGATAAAGGAACATTAAGAGTACAAATATGATGAAAGAATCATAAATTAAGTTTATTGAGGATGTAATTTACAGGCATTCTATTAAAATACCGACGAGGAACAATTTAGGAGACTAGTGTCTGTGGCATCATTTTTTTCGCTTTGTTTTATAGAAGATTACACAATATGATTCAAGGTCAGGCTCAGGGAAAACGCTGATCGAAAGCAGACCTAAACAGATTAATTAACTGGATTTCTTTGATCATAGTGTAATAACCAAGCAACTGAAAAATTCTTGTTCAGAGAACTAGAGCGTTTATTGATTGCCTTTATGTGGCATGACCTCAGTCTTCATAGAAACCGAACAAACTCACTCTTCTTTACCGTGGACCAAAATATTTAAGATATAAAGACTGTTTTTACTTACGTTTTTGTTACCAGTTCCAGAAGAGGCCCCCACTTTCCTTAAAGGCCATCCTCTCAATTCAACTGCGATTTTAATCTCATGGGAGAACATACCTCCCTCGCGTCATAAAGAAAAACTGTTGGGTTATCGGATTCATTACCGGAGCCTCGGATCAGAGCTTTATGAAGAAGTAAACACAACGAGGAACGTGGCACCGTATTTTATAACAGATCTCCATCCGAACACAGCATACGAGATTAGGGTCAATGGGTTCAATGAAATTGGCCACGGGCCAGTTAGTACTGTCCTTGTCTTAAGAACTCTGTCCTGGGGTGAGTAGGGTATATCCTGCTTTCAAATAAACCGACAGATGACAGTTGAGAGCTTTGTTGATATCCAGGTGCCGATAACACGTTCTGAGTAGATGTTTTAATTATATAATGATGATTAAGGAGATTAAGTCGAATGCCATCGATAATGACGAGGAAAAACTCATGTTATATTTCTCTTTTCCGCATATTTGAAAGTCTCAACCATTTAACATTAAACTAGCCTTTCATTACTACTTGGGAATCTTCAACTAGTAAGACAAATTTTACTTCGTAATATGCTATTCCTTTTTATCCATCCTTTTTCCTTTTTCCTCTTGTTATCTCTTGTGTTCTTTGGTTGATTTTCAGGTGAAGAAATATTAGAGGTTGACTTCCAGCTGATAATCGACTCTGAGTTTAGTGAGGATCTACTCAACAGTAGCAGTGAAAGGTTCTTTGAAATGGCTGAACTCATAAGAATTGCAGTAAGTATCAATTGGTTTAGTACAAAATTGATCAGTGTATGGCATAGAAGTACTTTCAAACTTTTTTTTATGTACTTTAAAAAAATTTTTCTTTTAGATAAAACAACACTTCAGTGAATCTTCTACTTTGAAGATATATGATGTCATAACAATACATTTTAGGTATGACCTAAAAAATTTTTTTAGTCCTTGTTTAAAGCCTTCGTTGGCCATTTAAAGCCAAAATTGATCTTTTTTCGGTTTCTAAACACCTTTACTTTCAAGTTTATAACATTTCATACGAAAATTACCTTTGTTTCCATTCGAACAAAATTTCATTTCCATATCAAAGGCCTTGTACTCACCCACTTTTCAAGACAGAGTACCTTGTAGATGGTTAATTAAATCGAGAAAAGCAGCTCTCGTGAAAAAAGAGAAAACCTTTTTATCGTTGATGAAATATTCTAAAGTTTATCTTTACCTTTTAAGAAAAGGAAGCCTAAGGGCACACATTAAAGTCCTTGCAACAGTAAATACGAACACAACCAACGAGGGTGATGCTCTTAACCAGTTGATAGGAGGGGTCGGTTCATCATTTGGAGATCGGCTTAAAGTCACTTCCATACTTGTTCAGGGTAAGTAAAGCTTTGTAAATGCTTTTAAGAACCACCCTACCCTCAGGTCATACATCCTCTTAAAAAATGAAAGACTTGACATATTGTGGGTAATGTACTTTTAAAGCTCCTGATTTTTATTTCTTTATTGCTGATACTTTCCTAATTCACTAGCAACACCGAGGCCTCCTAAGAGTTTCTTCGTTAATGATGCACAGACAACATACTTTATTTTGACATGGGAGGAGCCAGAGTATGGCAGCTTATACCAGATAAACAACTACACTATAGAGCAAAAGACATCAAGACTGAAGAACTTTACCGAAGTTTGGACAATTCTTTACCCTGAAAACAGAATGATTATAGAGAACCTAGATCCCTCCACAGAATACACCATCAGATTATCAAGTAACAATATATATGGAAGGTCAGAGGGTGTATTGTTAACACCAAAGACCTTGCCAGGTAATGATAACCCCTAGAGTGGGTTTCTCTCTAAATGAACAACATCAAGTTGATCTTTATATGTAAAGGTAACTTCCAAAACGAAATTATCAGAAAATTTACGAAGTTAGTTCAAAGGGAAAGGAATCGTCAACAATTATAACTAATATCAACCAATGCTATGACAAAGCGCGATTATAATGTTTGATACTTTTACTCGATAGTATTAAGTAACCTGGCTCTGATCATCTTTGTTCTTAATGTAAAAGTAATCTAAAAGGTTCAAACGTGAAAACAAAAGTATTCAGAGAACAAGCTGTCTGTTACTTCCAAAGGAAAGGTTGATGTTTCATATTATTTGCTTACGAAAAGCATTTGCTTTTTTTTTTCCAACTTACAGACAGATTCATCAGAGATTTGATGTTGGTTATAGTCTTGCCCTTGTTCATAGCCGCTGCATTTATATTGGCTGTTTGCTTAAAGTTTCAGCCAATATGTAAATCAAAACAGAAGAAAGAAGAGGTATTGTTTGCATTGCTTAATTAAGTCATCCAGTGGCCAAATGCTTTAAGGGTAATTCGCGTTTGCATTGATCTTGAAGATTGAGCTCTCTAAGGAAGTTGGAGACTGGGCCGAAATTCCTAGGTCAGATGTTACTCTCCAAGACAAGCTTGGGGAAGGTGCGTTTGGGGAGGTTTACAAAGGCTTAGTGCGTATGGGTGGACAAGAGAGAGCATGCGCAGTAAAAAAACTTAAAGGTAAACATTTTTGATCGGACTTTTGATCGGCTGACTGGTTAGTTACTAAGTTAAGTGAATGATTGTTTAGATTATTGTTAGATGCGTTTCAAGTGTTTGATACAAATTTTTTTAAACCGATTCGCTATCCCTTGGATATCAGTTAAGCTTAGAATATTTCTTTATAGCGAATGCTACAGAAACAGAGAGACGGGACCTGATGAACGAGCTTGCAGTCATGGTCACAGTTGGTGAACATCCTCATGTCTTAAGTCTCATTGGAGCTTGTACCAAGACTGGTAACTTCCAGTTAATATTTATTCTTACTATGGCTGCGTCTCACAAGGACTGGGAACTACCGAATTCACGAATTTGATTGGCTGAAATCAATATCGAAAGCGGTCTAGATTTTCCCATCTAAACCGGCATCTAGACCGGTCTAGAAAAAAAAGTTACAAAGAATATAATGTTCCGTTGCTTTCTAGACACAGCCATATGATAAACATCCTATTAGCCGAGCCAGGGCGGTCTGTATGGGAGAATCTTGACCTCGGTCGCTGGTACAGACCTAACTGCGTTCGGTCTGAACTGGCGACCTCAGTCAAGACTCTCCCATACAGGCCTCCCGCTCGGTTAATAAGAACTAATTATTGTGATAATAATTGTTTATTATGTCCTACCTGCAGTTTCCTTTCCAGTTTGTCCTTCTATGTAGTAGTAAATTCTCAGTTGTGTAACACAAACAGTTTAAGTCTTAAACGCAATTTTTGTCTCACAACTATAAGATCTAAACATTTTTGCAAATTCCAGAGTCAGTACTGGTGATTGTTCGTTTAGCCACAAATGGCTGTTTGTTGGATCAACTGAAGAGGAGCAGAGAAAATCCATATCAGAATGTTTCGAAAAAACAAATAAACTTCACGCCCCAGGACAAACTGGAGATTGCAAGGGATATAGCTCGTGGAATGCTACACCTCGCAAGCAAAAAGGTACGAGATACAGTAATAAATTTAGAGAAATATTTGCTTTCTAGAGAATTATTTAATTTTTATTTCGCTGATCTTTCTTAGTGTGTTCATCGTGACCTTGCAGCAAGAAACGTGCTTCTTGGCGAGAAGAATGTTGCCATGGTTTCCGACTTTGGCCTGTCACGTGACGTGTACGAAAGTGGAGAATACGAAAGTACATCCGGGGTATGGCCAGTAGTATGTTGTTAAAAAAGAGAGAGTAGTTGAATAGCCAATAGCGTCTTCAACTGCAACTACAAATTAAAATGAACGGTTTTCGTACGTACTATTCCTCTTCACTATTATTCAAACGCAAGTGTTTTTTTTTTGAAACCTGGTTTTAAAAATTTTTCTTCCAAAAGGGAATGTTACCAGTTCGTTGGATGGCTCTGGAGTCTTTGGAGGATTATACGTACAACACGAAGACAGATGTGTAAGTTAAATTTATTGGAAAGTATGACGAATAGTTAAAATTTCCGTTAGCTAATGGGGTCCCAATAATCAATTTAGCTTTGAAGGTTTCATGGTCCCTGAAAGTTTTTAATTGAAGTTAACCAGCAAGTGCTTCCCTCGTCATAATAACGAAAAACTCTGGGAACGAGTCGGCTACTCTAAGCATATATACTTTTATAATGTTAAAATATAGCTGAGATACCATATCAAATACTTGGCTTCCTTATTAGATCGAGATGTATGAATATTGGTGAAGCTATGGTGATTTTGCAATTTAGAGTTAAAATTCCGTAAGAAATAAATGTTTGTTTTTTGTGTAACAGATGGTCCTTTGGAGTGTTATTATGGGAGATTGAATCTGGAGGTAAACTGTTTAAGCCTTGAGAAATTTAAGCCATCATCATCACGTTGGTCATCATGATTATCATTTTTGACTTCCATGCTTTCTCAAACGTATCTTGGTTTTGCATTCGGTCCCACTCCTGACAATGGCTCGAAGTTAGTGCCAGATAAGGTTATTGGATAAAATTAACCATGATATCATGAATAATCAGTGCTGATGTCTGAGCGATCTGCCGAAGCCGAAGGCTGGGGCAGAAAACATAGACACAAGGTTTGATAATTCATGATATCATGCGAGTACCAAAGTCAATAATTATTCATTTCTCAAATAATATGTTAGAGAATACACTTCTCTCCAGGTTTGTAAAAATTTGATAACACTGCACGGACGAGGGGCTTGAAAACTAGACATGATAACTCAAAATTTGCTGCAGATACTGGGTTATCCCCATATCAACTGTTCACGCTATTGTTTATTGACTGTATGCTCTCGACCTAGTACAGTTTTCATTGTAAGTCTACTGTGTTATAATTATCATTAGATGTGTTGCTGAGAAAGGCTGCCGTTTAAACCAGTAACTAAAACTGAATTCTCTGTCTTTTCTATCAAGGTAAAATGCCGTATTCTGGTCTTGGCGGAATGGAAATCATCGAGTTTCTGAAAGCAGGACAAATATTAGCAAAGCCGGCTGGATGCCCGGATGAAATGTAAATAATCATGAATGGAATAAGACACTGCTCTGTCACAATGCTTCAATTCTGAGGTGTGATTAAACTCAATTGTTTTCCCTTCACAGTTATGATATCATGAGGTCATGCTGGAGTTTGGATCCTAAAAAGCGTCCATCATTTTCTGAGTTACTGGAATCACTGGAGGAAGAAATAAAGACTAAAGGCGTAAGAATTTTAGTATCACCAAAACGAGTTTATGATCGTCTGTAGCTCCTTACATAAAAAATGGAATTTTCTCGGGAAAGAACAAAAGAAAATAGAAGAGCTCTTTGTTGACTTATATAGTCAATAGTGCTTGTTTCGCTAATTTATCTTGTTGGTACCTAAGATGTCTCAACTCTGTTGCAAGTTGAGCGACTCGACAATGGTACTTTAGTATGTGGAGTAAGTTACTACGATGGTCTACTGAAGTGTTGTTATTAGCGTTTTGTGCTTAGATGCAACTAAATGAAAGAAAAGAACTTTGTTTGTGTAACACAACTCAGCTAATTCACCGTTAAAAGTCAAAATTAAAGAAATAACATCATGATACTAGATGATGGAAATACTGAAAAAATTGATCCAACAGAAAATGAAGTGAAGGTGTAGTGTGATCGTCCGGGTGAGTGTAGTCCTGAGAAGGACTGTTGTCGGTGGCAGTGACTGACGTTTCGACAACCTGTGCGGAAGTCATCATCAGAGTCAAGTGAGTGATTGTTGTCAGTAGAATGTTCTTATTCCAGTTCGTGTGAAATGATCGGTTGGTTTTGCCGTGATGTTATTGGCTGTAAGACTCAAGTGACGTAAGTCGTTCGTGATTGGTCTGTTTCGGTCTGTCGGTAAAGCTAGGTTGTTCTTTTTCGGTCGTTTGTGATGTTTATGTCGTGAATGAGTCGTTTGTATGGGGCGGGTAGTTGTTGACATCTGTTTAGAGGGGTCTGTTCTAAGTTAGTAAACCAGCTTTCCAGAGTCAGTCGTTGAAAATAGTCAGTGCTGTAGGTTAGGCATTGCGCAGAGTCCCAGTCAATGTTGTGGTTGGTAAGTCGATGGTGTTCAGCAATGTGATTGCTGACATCACCTTTCCTCGTCGCCCGTCTGTGTTCAGTCAGTCTTGTTGTGAGGTTTCTGCCAGTCTCACCGATGTAGGAGGCTTGGCAGTCGGAACAATTGATCTTATAAATCGTTCCCTGTCTGTTCCTCGGTTCGTCTTTGTCTTTAACGTTGGTTAGTAACTGACGTAGTGTGGTGATAGGTTTGTGGGCGACGCGGATATTGAAGGGTAGTAAGATGCGCGAGATGTTTTCAGACATACCTTTTATGTACGGTATGGTTGCTGTAGTCGTAGGGGTTGCGGTGTCGTTTGTTTCGGTAGTGGTAGTGGGTCGGTGAGTGTTTCGTCGGATGAAGTCGTTGTTGTAGTTGTTCTTCGTAAAAACACGGTGAAGGTATTTGTTCTCGTCGGATAAGCTGTCTGTCGAGTCACATACTAGTTGTGCGCGTCGTGTTAGAGTTCTGATAGTTGTGGCTTTGTGTGATGTAGGGTTGTAGGATGACTCGTCTAGTAATCTGTCGGTGTGTGTCGGTTTCCTGTAAACTGTCGTTCGTAATGAGTTGTCGTTGTGGCTTACCAGGCAGTCTAGAAAAGGAAGTTTGCCATTTTCTTCGACGAAAGAAAATGGCAAACTTCGAAGAAAATGGCAAACTTCCTTTTCTAGACTGCCTGGTAAGCCACAACGACAACTCATTACGAACGACAGTTTACAGGAAACCGACACACACCGACAGATTACTAGACGAGTCATCCTACAACCCTACATCACACAAAGCCACAACTATCAGAACTCTAACACGACGCGCACAACTAGTATGTGACTCGACAGACAGCTTATCCGACGAGAACAAATACCTTCACCGTGTTTTTACGAAGAACAACTACAACAACGACTTCATCCGACGAAACACTCACCGACCCACTACCACTACCGAAACAAACGACACCGCAACCCCTACGACTACAGCAACCATACCGTACATAAAAGGTATGTCTGAAAACATCTCGCGCATCTTACTACCCTTCAATATCCGCGTCGCCCACAAACCTATCACCACACTACGTCAGTTACTAACCAACGTTAAAGACAAAGACGAACCGAGGAACAGACAGGGAACGATTTATAAGATCAATTGTTCCGACTGCCAAGCCTCCTACATCGGTGAGACTGGCAGAAACCTCACAACAAGACTGACTGAACACAGACGGGCGACGAGGAAAGGTGATGTCAGCAATCACATTGCTGAACACCATCGACTTACCAACCACAACATTGACTGGGACTCTGCGCAATGCCTAACCTACAGCACTGACTATTTTCAACGACTGACTCTGGAAAGCTGGTTTACTAACTTAGAACAGACCCCTCTAAACAGATGTCAACAACTACCCGCCCCATACAAACGACTCATTCACGACATAAACATCACAAACGACCGAAAAAGAACAACCTAGCTTTACCGACAGACCGAAACAGACCAATCACGAACGACTTACGTCACTTGAGTCTTACAGCCAATAACATCACGGCAAAACCAACCGATCATTTCACACGAACTGGAATAAGAACATTCTACTGACAACAATCACTCACTTGACTCTGATGATGACTTCCGCACAGGTTGTCGAAACGTCAGTCACTGCCACCGACAACAGTCCTTCTCAGGACTACACTCACCCGGACGATCACACTACACCTTCACATGTTACCCCCGGGTTCAAACCATTTACTGCAGAAAATGAAGTATTCAATAGAAATTTAGCTTTCATAATCCCTAGAGCTGAGTACCATTCACTAAGTCATAGTTAGTAAGGAAAAAAATGAGGAACATGCTGCTTACCTTTATCTGATGCATAGGCTATTACCGCTTGTTTTATTTTTTGTTACTTATAGGATTTCGTGGAGGATAAGGACTGTCTCGAACAGGAGTTCAAGGGACGTACAAATTTCTCATTAGACCAGAAAAATGACTTTGATGGAGAAACTGCCATGTAGCTTAAAGAGCTTTTGTATCATTTCAAATACCTTTAAGCTAACACTTAAATTCATTTTGGTCATCTTTCATTGCGCACGTTAGCTTTTTCAGCGGAAAGCCGCTCCCGTTCGCATGAATTAACTTTTTCACGTTACGCGTTTGTATGTGATCCAAAGAAATCGTTGCAGTCCATCATTAGTAGCAGTAATTATTGCTGTCATACCCCGATATAGCTGCGTGAAACGGGCCATGTTTTTACAGTTCATGGAGCTCTTTATCAAGTGACGACATCATTTAACAAATGGTAAACATCACAGTATACTTTATTGAGTTTGGATACTAGCGACCCTAGTTTTCTGAGTGCTTAGCAATTCTCTCAAGTACATCCATAACCCAATAGTGTATGTTGTGGTGTTTACCATTTGTTTTAGAACAAAACATTGATACACCGAAGCAAAAGAGTTTGCTTTAGTTTGAAAAATCTTATGTGGCCAGAAAAAGTAAGCGCGCGAAAACTATTCTTTGTATTTGCTCAAGGGAGCGTACACCCGTGGGCAAAGACAGAGCTGTTTAACGTTCAAGGTATGCGGTCAACAACGCGGGCTCAAGCGTATGAGGTTTAAGATTTAGCGAAATTTGCGAAAATAATAAGGAGCTGGCATTTAAAACCGAGGCATTTTGTTGTCGTCGAAGACATTTCCCTATCTCCAAAGTTTTTAAGAGGAAAATTAATTTCCGAAAATATTCAGGGGGTGTATAAAATTTTTGGAAGTCATTCTGCAAAAGAAAAGCGGTAAGGAAACAACGTCTCGAAGCAACAGAATAGAAAATAAACCACGCAAACGACTCAAAATCCATGTTTCCGCGCCAAAACGTAGTGCGTGCGCATACGCTATTCAGCTCCGTCATGGGCAAATAAAGGACACTGATTTGACCAATGAGAGCGCGCGCCTTACTTTGATATAATTGATAAAATTATTGTAATTGTTTATTAACATATTACCGTCCAGTTCGATCTTTTTGTTTTTCACTCAACTCTCTTTACTGGCAGCAATATATTTTGTGTCATTTTTATACTTTAATTTCTACATTTGAGACCCGCACCCAAGGTGTTTTTCATCATTAGATGAATAATAGAGGATACTCGTGGTCTTGCTGTTAAGTTGTTGTTCATTTCCCACGCTTCGTGAGATTGTTTGGATAGCGTTCTAAAAATACTGCCACGGTCAGTTGTCCCGTCAGCCCAGACGTTCCCACCGATAGGATATTTAAGAGCGTGTACGTACGACTGAATGGGACACAGAGACTCAGTCACTCATCATGATCAGGTGAAGAGCCATTAAGATTCATTAAACAGAGACTAAAGAACAGTTTTTGATCCGACTCCTGATGGCGCCGTTTGCTCGAGTTGCTGAGAGTGGTTAACGCCAACCGTCCGGCACAGTGACTTTACCAGAGACGCAAGAGGCTAAACTTCATCAGTATAATTTTATTTTCAAATCATTTACACTATAATGAAAACCAGAGAGCTATAAGTTACATCTGGCTTCTTATTTTGAAGAGCTACAAAAATGTAGCAAGTAATAGCTGATGTCAACGCACAGAATTATCTTAAGACAAAAGTTCAACGGTTAAACTCAAAGTAAGAACAACATTTGTGATCTACAGCCATCTTGGCATTTGGATAACCTTTACCTACTTAGGATTCAAGCTCGTGTACTGAAAGCCCATTGCATCAAACCTCAAGAGTGACAAGAACCGAATAGTAGAGTAAAGCATAGTTAGTAGAGGGGACTACTAACTATGAGTAAAGTAATGAATGGCCTGAACCCTAAGGGATCACTTCGACCCAAATAGTACCCACTGGGAAAAAAGTACTATGTGAAGCCAGTGATTCGCATAAACATAAAAAGGCTAAACAGATCAACATTCATAAAAAAGCAACTTTGATCGGATCTGGTATACAACTAACCGCAATTAAATGAACTGCATCTCCCGTTGTGTAATGTTCTTTCTTCTTATTTTTTTACTCTTTGTCTACTGACCCTAGGCAACTGTTATTTTCAATGTTTTTTTTCTTTGATGTCAAATTTCTTCATTGCAGAAACATTTCAAAGTATCATGCAATAATTTCTTTGACGCCCTTTACTGACAATTACAGAAACATCTATTTTGACTTTCAAGGTGATTTGATTAACGTTTTTTTTTTACTCTGTGCACAACACACAGCTTACTAGGTCAACCTGTAAATGAACCATTCTTATTAGCTTTCGCCACATAACTTGAGCACCGTTGTTCAGCTAATCAACTTGAAGTAAAAGATAGGTCATCTTCGATGCCACCCAGATCTGATTGTATTTTCAAAAACCACTCAGCTCTTTTCATAGTCATGATCGCTCGCATCCTTCTGGGAGCCCTTAAGGAAAAATTAATGAAGAAACATTATCGAGCAACAGGCCGTCAAGAAGATTTTTGATATTTGTTAAAAATTTGTCTTTTGTCTATTTTCTTTCAGTCCCTCGCTAATAAATTCAATTTTATAAGGCAAGGAGTACAGGGGACCATAAACCATTAAATTTGGCTGACTACCAAAGACTTACGTCTTTGTTTTTTAGTTCCTCCTCGAGTGATTCCAAAAGCTCAGAAAAGGTAGGACGCTTTGTAGGATCCAAATTCCAGCAGGACTTCATGATATCGTAACAGTGAGATGAAAACGGTTTAGCTTAGTCAACCTTAGAGCTGAAAAACTATGACAGACCGAGTTCTCATTTCATTTAAGATTACATTATTTACTTTTTATTTGGGCATCCATACGGCCTTGTTAAAATTTGTCTTACCTTCAGAAATTTAATTATTTCCATTCCGCCAAGACCAGAATACGGCATTTTACCTGATAGGAAAGACAAATAATTCAGTTTTTGTTGATGGTTGAGTAAGCAAATTATCTTAGTAACACGTCTAATTTTAATTTTTTATCGTCTGACCGACTGGTCTGGCACTAATTTCAAATCACTGTTAACACTGTTAACAATACAAAATAAACATGTTTGAAATAGAAGAGAAGACAAAAATAGTAATGATGATAAAAAGTCTCAAGGCTAACATTGTTTACCTCCAGATTCAATCTCCCATAATAACACTCCAAAGGACCATCTGAAACAAAACAGCGCTATAAGGTTATTTTACAATAAACACAAATTTATTTCTTACCGGATTTTGATTTGAAATTGTACCATCACCATACCTCCTCAATATTCCTATATCTCGATCTCATTAGTATATCAAGGAAACCATGCAATTGGTACAGCTATATTTAAACACTATAAAAGTATTAATGCTAAGAGTGCCCGACCTGTTCTCAAAGTTTTTCGTTATCATGACGAGGGAAGCATGTGCTGGCTTATTTCAATTGAAAACCAAAGCTCGTCTTTCAAACCGGCAGTCTAAATCCCACAGGGATCAACGAACGCTTTTCATTCCACTAATTTCTTCTTGTTTTTCTCGTTGCCATGTTCCCACCAATAACGTAGCTCCATTTTCTGCCTTAAAAGCACACACAACCTACAATTCCTCTATTCGCTCCGACATAGTTAGTAGAGGAGACCTCTACTAACTATGGCTCCGACGAAGGGCTAACGCTCGAAACGTCAGCTTTTGTAATCGTTACGGTGGCCAATTTACCATTTCAACTTCGTTGATATATCCAAACTATTACGTTAACTAGATTATACAAAACATTCATCGAAGGACTTTCTAAACAATACCCCACCGATAATCTGCTTGTTTTCCAGTTTAAGGTAAAGAGTTAAAAGACGAAACAGCTAAAATGTAAAATTTTTCCGATTAAAGTTCAGTTTCACTTTTGGGAGAACAACGGTGGCCCTACTTTTCCATTAAAATTGTGGGTTAAAAAATTAAATCAGTCGCTATTGATGGACTTAAGTTATCGATTGTTGACGATTCCTTTTGTTTTTGACTAATTTAATAAATTTTCTAAAAATCTCCATTTGGAAGTTATACGAGTCATGCTATACCGCATGTAAGCGGATAAACTTGTCAACATACTGCTGATTATTTAGGAAGGAACTCCCTCTAGATGATTTGATTACCTGGCAGTGTGTTCTGTGAGATGCAATGAATATATAAAGTTCATATATTTTGAACTGCGGTATTAGATATTTTGCGGTATTAGATACGTATGATGTGCGACCCTCGCAGTAGATAGATAGATATTTATGCAATAGTTTTCGCTATTGCATAAATAGCGCTATCTACTGCCAGGATCGCACATCATACGTAGCTAATACCGCAGTTCAAAAAATTTATGAACTTCATATATTCATTGCATCTCATTTATCACTTTCACGGGTTTATTACGAATCAACTTAACGGCCCGCTCCCAGTTGGCTTGTTAGCTCAATTGGTAGAGTGCTGCACTAGTATCGCAGAGGTCAGTGGTTCGAGTCCCGTACAGGCCTGATTTTTTTCAGGTCTGATTTTCGCTATTGCATAAATAGCGCTATCTAGTGCGAAGATAGCACATCATACGTAGTGTGTTCTGTGTTATCAGTACACCCTCCGATCTTCCATACATGTTGTTGCTTGATAATCTGATGTTGTATTCTGTGGAGGGATCTAAGTTCTCTATAATCATTCTGTTTTCATGGTAAGGAATTGTCCAAACTTTGGTAAAGTTCTTCACTCTTGATATCTTTTGCTCTATAGTGTAGTTGTTTATCTGGTATAAGCTACCATACTCTGGCTCCTCCCATGTCAATATAAAGTATGTTGTCTGTACATTATTTACGGAGAAACTTTTAGGAGGCCTCTGCGTTTCTAGTGAATGAAGAAAGTATCAACATATCAACAATAATTAACAAACAAATGCAGCTTCAAAAGTACATAGCTGGCAGTATTTTGAGTTATTCAAATTATTTAGATGATCTTGACAAAGCCTTCCTTACCCTGAACTAGTATGGAAGTAACTTTAAGCCGAACTCCAGAGGATGAAAGCACCCCTCCTATTAACTGATTAAGAACATCTTCTTCGTCCGTTGTGTTTATATTTATTGTTTCAAGGACTTTAATGTCTGCCTTTAGGCTGCCATTTCTAAAGAGAATGGCACGCTAAACTCAAAAAAGGACTAATTAGCGATAAGTAAGTTAATATTGATCATGAGAGCTGGCAAACTGCAAGGTGCTCGCAGCTTCTGTTTCAAGATGTGTGGGCGATCAAAACCGCAGTCTGAGATATGGAATGAAATTTTATTCTTATGCAAAGAATTTGATTTTAAACAAATCATGTTCTTGACTTGGCCTCATTTTGAAAGTGGCAGTGTCTAGAAACCGAAAATTAGCCAAGTTAAACAAGGGTTTAAACGAGGGTAAAAATGGTCACTCTAGCTTACCTGAAAAGTATAGTTATGACGTCATATATCTTCAAAAAAGAAGATTTATTGAAATGGTGTTTTATCTAAATGAAAAAACAATGTTTTATTTAAAACAAAGTAACTAAAAATTTGAAAGCACTACATCGCCACACACTGATCAATGTTTACCAAACCAATTGTTACTTACTGAAACTTTAATGACTTCGGCCATCTCCAAGAACCTTTTACTGCTACTGTTGAGTAGATCGCTGGTAAAATCAGAGTCGATTATCAGCTGAAAGTCAACCTCAAATATTTCTGAACCTGAAAATCAACCAAAGAAAAGGTTGGTACTAGATTTCCAAATATGTTAAGACTTAGTACGGTGGTTCCTAACTCGGAAGAAGAAATTTAATGAGTCTCCAGGCGTCATGTTCAGCGGCATGGACTTCATTTCCCCGTTCATGAAATCTTGGGACATCCCTAACGAGTCATCCGCGTCCGGTTATCTAACAAAGCTCTCGACTGCTTTCTTTTAGTTTGTTTGGAAAGTAGTTTATACCTTACTTACCGAAAGAAAGGGTTCTTATGACAAGGACCTTGCTAGTTCGCCCGTGGCCAATTTCATTTGGATGGTGTTTGGATGGAGATCTGTAATAACATTCTGAGCCAAGTTAGTCGTGGTATTTGCGTCTTTATAGAGCTCGGACCCGAAGCTCCGGTATTGAATCCTATAACCCAACAATTGCCCTTTATGTCGAGAAGGAGGTATGTTTTTCCAGTTGATTAAAATCGCAGTTGAATTAAGAGGATGGCCTTTAAGGAAAGTGGGAGCCTCCTCTGGAACTGGTAGAACAAAAGTAAGTAAAACCAAGTTTTATCTCTCAAATATTTTGTGCAAAAAAAAAAGACTGTGTTCCTCTGGTAGGATCTGGAACCAATTCAAGAATCCAAGAGGACTGAGATCATGCTACATCTAAGCTATTAATGAATGTTTTAGATCCCTGAAGAAGAATTTGTCTTGGTTCTTGCACCTTGATCCAAGACTCTGGTAATTAATCTATATATATGTGCCCTTCATCTGTGATTTCTCTTAGGCAGACCTTGAGTCATATTATGAAATCTTCTACCAAAACTTTTTTACCCATGAAACAAAGCGAAGGAAATTATGCTACAGATAATACCATCCCAGTTTGTTTTTCGTCGGTACCTACATGTTATGCCTCTAAATTATGTTGGAAAAATTTAAAAATAATCATTCATATTTATAAATTCAGTCTTCCATTGACGCTAAAGTTCTTTGGTTCCCGAGTAAGTTCCCTTTATGATTAAAGTTACCCCTTGGAGGACATCGTAATACATTGCAATATTCCCATCGAACATTTGGGTCAGTGGTATAACACCATGGTCCATTAGGGGCACTTCTGTCCGGGTAACGAAACATGTTCGAGTCATTTTTGGAATCGGCAACATCTTTAGGAATCCGCCAATGACGGTGAGGACACTGAGATTTCCAAGGCTGACATGTACGACCAGACCGAGTTGTGTTTACGTTGCCATGGTTACCAACTCCCTCGCCATAGTAACAATCTGAGATAAATCGCACTTTGATGTTAAAGCACCGAAAAGCGTATAGAGCGTAAAGAGAGTGGTACAATTGGAAAATTTTTAAAAAGATTTCTTCATCGCATGGCGTATAACTTGACATTTATAGAAATAGTCTATTAATTTTGATAACATCATGTTACGTTTGTTCAAAGAACAATGGACCCATCGGATAACATTCCACTAGAGATCGAAAAATACAAACTCAGAACATTTGAAACAGACCTGTACTTTCAGTGTCATCACCTATGGGAAATGAAGAAAAGTGATGGCATTTGCTGTTAGAAAAGCGAAGTGAAAGCAAGAAAGCGTCTAATGTCATTAACAAAAACTTATACAGTCATTTTCTAGCATCTGATTTTGTATATGTTTAAATTTGTGTGTGCTTATCTTGGTCTGTCTGTTTGCATATTCACACAAGCCATGTGGCTCATTATGTTGCCGGAACGTTCCTACTTTTCATGACACTACCCTTTTTTTGCTCCCTTAAGATGAGATTCTAATCCATCACGGCTAACCTATTCTCCCCCGTCCCCTCTGCACCTTTCGGCAAATTTCCCTGACAGATCGCCGGTACTCATTATTTACACACCTGGGAGGGGAAAGGCATCACATGGTGCAATCTATCTCCCCCCGGACACAAAGCACAACAACCTGTTAGTGCTAACGAGTTTAAGATATGACCAGACGATGAGGGTAACTTGTTCAAATAAAGGATTTGATGAGGATGGTGTTACACTTACCGGGAAGATCGTACCATTTACACTAAGGCCGGTGCATCTCTGATTAACGCTAATTCTCTTTTACAAACGACTTGGTCAACATATTCGCATGAGCTGCGACAAATCCGACGTTTTTTGGGCTGTCCCAGTGTTTCATCGCACTGTGGGAAGTGATAGCGACAGAACAAGTCTCTGATAATGAGCCTGCACTTCGGCGTGATTTCAATCAATTTTAGAAAACTGTTCGAGTTCCCAGTTTCCCTTTCACCAAAATCCAACGTGGATTGGTCACCATAAACGTTTGACTTGTAATTATGTTTTTACATAATTCGCCTTTATACTCGTAAAATATACAGTAAGCTGCTCTCACAGAAGCGTTAACTGGAGGAAATGCTTGCCTGCAGCTGTAACAAGAATAAAGTCAGGACAAAAGAAATAGAATAATTAAATGAAAGAGTATACCATCATGCCCAATATAGAAACAGCATCTAACTTTTGAGACACACTTAAGAAAGCACATTCCTCTGTAAAATTCACGAGGGAAACCGAACGCAATGGAATGCTCCCATTTCTGGGTATCCAGTTGCCGAACAGATCGCCACAAATAGAGACAAAGGTGTATGTAAAACCCACCAATTCAGGTCTACTCTTACACTACTAGAGTCATGGCGACAATCGCTACAAAAAGGCTTTACTAAGAACTATGCTTGATCGAGCTCATCGTTCATCTTCATCTTGGACACGATTTTTCCGACGAATGTGACCGTTTGAAATCAGTATTCTCAAGGTTGGAGTATCCCAAACATCTTGTTAATTCTACTATCAGATTAAAAGCTTCGTTGACTCCAAAATTTGAGACCAACAACAGCCTTTATCACCATCTCAAGAGAAAAACGACAAGATTCGAGTGGTTTTACCATTTTAAGACCAAATCTCAGCAGATATTGTGAGGAAACAACTTAAGGACCTAAGCCTAAACTGAGTACACGCCACCATCCAGCCTGTGTTTGTGAGCCGAAAAATTGAACAAGAACTATACATGAAGGAACCAAAGCCACCAATTGTAAATCAGCAGTGTGTTGTTTACATTTTTCAATGTGACCTGTGTGATGCGGGTGATGTAGGTTACACACGCGGACATTTACATAATCGTGTAAAAAGGACCTAAACAACAATCCTCCCCCATTGACAAACACTATAAGGAGAGTGCACGGGACAATGCCCCAGGACCTGCTAAAGCGTTTCGAAGTGCTTAAGAAATGCAGAAAAAAATTTGACTGCTTAATGTACGAAATTCTTTTAATAAGAGCGTTAAAGCCTAATCTCAACGTGCAATCAGACTCCATTCGTGCGAAAGTATTTTTATAGTATTTTTATGATCTTCGCACCCTATTATGTTAATTCTTCGCGCCAAAAACGCTTTATACGTTGCAATTTGCATGATCTCTTATATTTTCCTTGATAATGGAGTCATGACTACTCCGAAGCGTCGGATTTTATCGTTCGTTTTTACAGTTTTATGTCTTAAGAAATCTCTTTTGATACGAAAGAGTATACCTATAAATTACTTGATGAAATCTGAATAAACATATGTTTAAAATCCGCACGAGTGTGAAATGTCAAGCGTACCAAACTTGAATTAGAATCCACTTGAGTAAAGTTACTCTCTAGTTATCAAACAAAAAAATACAGAATACAAAGTACATTAATTTTTTTAGCGAGGATTAATCTCAACCAGAGTGAAATAATACTATGACTGAAAACCTTCAAAGTAAATAGTTCATTTATCGACACAAAATAACAAACAATCTTCAACTGGTTTTCATGTCTGAAGAACTTTCAAGTTTAAAAGCATCACAAAGCTGTGCGAGATTAAAGGAAATACACTTTTTCTACTCACTACAGCAAGCCACAATAATGTTCAAGATGGTAAGAATGATAATTGCAAAGGCACGAGCTCTTTCCATACTGGGAAGGCTGACTGCTTGCAAACGCACGGCAATCTGGCACAAGGTAAGTGAATTTGCAAAGTCAAAAGCTTCGATGAAATAAGATCACGAACTACCTAATTATATACCATCGAGTTGAAATCTGTGATAATTCACTATCAGTATAGAGAGCGACTTCTTCTGTTGACTTAACACTCGACACGGGAGAGGTTATGGATATGTTCTGATCAATAAGAGGGATTGGAGAGTCATTCAGCTCGATGTCTATTGAGTCTACCAAGTCTCTTGCAGATATCAGATATCAGCAGCAGCGAATTTAAAAAAGAAGCTTTCAATTCCATCTCAAAACACACGTCACACTTCAGGCGAGTTACTGTTTCAGAGATCGATGTAATTAGTTTGCTCGGCCTATCCAAAAATGGTCTCAACGATCTTTATGGTGTCTAGATTCTTGGTTAACTTGGAGTTCTGCGACGTTTAACGAGCTAACGAGAAAAGAAGTCATAGGTTTACCTGCTGACAGGTTTTTGTTTTCCTTCTTTAGTCAAAAACGTCCTCTCGTGATTTCTTTGAATTGTAACTACAATACACGGAGACAACCTCTGTACACGAGACAATTATTGACTCTAATGATATATCGCTCAAAAACGAAATATATTAAACACACTTAGCCGCATATCAATATTGATATCCGAAAAGGCGGAACAACAAGACGTGAAGCAGCAGTCCATATCCGTAAAAGCTGAAGAAACTAAAGCGAATAATGAAAACACTTCCTCAGTCTGTCCTGGCACGTGACTTAGTGAATTAGCTGAACATGTCTCGCCTAAATTATGAATCATTTATTACCAACGCCACCAGGTCGCTTGGCCCTCAACATGATGTTCGTCGCGCGAATTTCATGCTAACCGGTTGCAGATGGAAAGTATCTCTGCGCATTCTTTACGTTTTTCGCACACATGGCAACTCTGTTTGATTTCTATTTGTTCCCTATTCTGGTACGTTAATGTTTGCTGTGGTGTGGAAGAAGTAATTCTTTCTGAGGGGAAATTAGCACAGAGGACTGCTGCGACATCAAGAAATTCTAAAGTTGGACACAGTTACGAAGTATGAAATTCTTCTTTCACAATGACGAGGAAAACTAGCTGCAAAGCGTAACAGGCTCTGAGCGAAAGACACCAAGGACTCCCGACCTGTTCTCTTCAGTCTTCTTTAATCTTTGTTCTCTGACTGATTGATCGACTCTGATTGATTCCTGCTTACTCTGAATAATTCACATCGGTTATCCTCTCTTATTACGAGCCCCACAGTAATTGCTTCATGATAACTACTATCGGTAGCATGATGGCATGCAGGCCAACTCATATTGGAAGATCAAACATCTGTTGTCAGAACACTGACCATAACACTTTTATAAGAATCTCACAGATGAACAGTAGCATATGTAATGCTTCCGATCAAACAAACAATATTTGTTTGATAATGCCAAAACATTAATTCAAAAACGTTAGTGTAAGTTAAAGGAAAAAAACACACCATTTCTGGAAGTTTAGGCAAGACAGTTGCAATGACGAGACACTGGGCGATAGGTAAATACCCAAATACCGTCGGACTTAAAGTTCAATGAGTATAAAAACTAAATATACACACATCCCTTGGTAATCCAGGAGGAAATCGATATTGGTCCGAGTAAGCGCGAAGTCACAGTCATTGAGAACTGACTCAGTTTGTTTTGACGGTCAGTAAGTTAACAATGCTCTGAGCACGTGCAGTTCAACTAAAGCTTGAACAGGGTCGTCACAAGGTTGTTCCTTGTGATCGAGTGGGTTCTTTTGCCGATTAAGAAATATCCCCTCTTCCATAAAGGGAACTTCACCCCTTTCGATCAAAGGAAAAAACTTTTCTCCCTTCTTCAGGACATTTCAAGAAATACTTCTGTTTTTTTAACCGACCCATACGGATGAATGGTGAAAAGGAATGTGAAGTGTTAAGACATCTTGTAACTTAACGCCAGCGATTTCCTCTTGTTTCTCTCTCTCTCTCTAATCCTGTGTAAGATGGTATCATACTAATTCTTTTGCAAATAAAGGTTTATTCAAACACTTCTAATACTTGATCGCGCTCTTTGGAAAATCAAACAATGATACCACCCAATGTTACAAGCACGAATTAAAAATGGAAACGAATAAAAGGGTCAGCCCACAGTTTGCTTGTAACCTATGAGCCTTCATAATGGTTATGCTTGCTACATAGTTGATTGCAGTTCAGTTGAATAAGCATTTGACTTTGGAGTGGGAAGCTGTTACGATTTAAATCAATCCGAATTGAACTTAGCTAATTCATGGTCTGACACGTGAAAACAACTTCCTTACCAACAAAAACATGCTATTCCGCAGGAACTAATAACAGAAACTTGTGCTTCCCATTGTGCTATTGAGTTACGTATTGATGCATATCCTCGATCCACAGTTCTACCGGTTTTGATTCGAATTTCTGGTTCCCGCGTAGTCTTCTTATCCCTTTTTAAAACCTTTTCGTCTTCCCGTTGTCTTGCCACCCACAGTTTCAGTCTTCTTCGAGAAAACGACAAAAAAAAAAAAAAAGCTGAAAGTAAAGATACTTTAAAAACGTAGAAATGACTTGAATTCATAATGAGTCAGCCTAAGAGAATCAGTTGACCCGAAGAATATTAATTAACGAGTCTTGCTTTATCAATATTTGTACACGAACCAACACGGTCACAGTTTCCTAAGCTTTCCCATATGAGGTGGGTAGAAGTTACATACATGACAGTGGAGTTATTACACCCTGCGGCCACTTTGAGTCAGACTATTGAGTAGGCCTACAAGAACTAATGCCTATCACCGATCACTGTGTTTTATTGATATTCAATCCCTTAATTTGGAAACCAACAACAAACTATTCCCATTTCAACATATTTTTTTTTCCAAAAACTTGCATTTAGCTCATTTATAATGCATGCACCACTTTTCCATTTCTGTTTGATATTTCTCGGAAATTTGATTGTGTTAAGTAATTGAGTGTGTAACTATCGATGAATGAGGCTCGTTTGATTGACATTCCAGATGAAAGGAAATCAATTATACAGCTGAATGCAGTTTTTAATGAAGGGCCAGCGAGCTCAAGAGGGATGAAGTGTAAAACAAACTTCTCTTTAGAAATGATCACGTAAACATCAGAACTTAGTGTAACGGACGCGACGATAATTAGCAGTCTCATCCTCCACTGCTCACAATTTCACCAATCAAGTGACAGAACGATTCATCTCGTTATGCGTCACGAACGTCACGTTTACTTGGGCATTATAGATTCAAACAATCAGTTCACAGATGGTACAATAGCCCATTTCCGAATTACCCTTGGCCTAATTTTCAAAACGAGTCCTGGTTCTCATCCTTTCATATGATAATAAGTTTTCATTCACATGCAAATTAAACTCAATTTCACAAGATTGGTTGAGCACCAGGCCTCGTTTTGAAAAAGATGCCAAGGGTAAGTCGGAAGTGGGGTATCAAAACTCTTTTTCCTATTTCTCTCACTTCATGCAATTCAGGAGAATTTTCTTGCCTGTTTGACGAAACTTGGGGCCGCTGTAGGGAAAAACAGATATTAGAAAGGTAAGCAAATCGTAAATACACTTTTTTTTTTTTACCGAAATGTTCTTAGCTGATTCTTGGATTCAAACCCGTGAATCGGCAAGGAAACCTTTCATGCAGGAGAGGATATTTTAAGATTTGTTTTGTTTTAGTGTTTTGTTTGTCTGCATGCATTTTCGAACGGAAAGGGTTCGCGGACTCAAGGGTAATGCATAATCCACAAACTTAGCTTTATGCATAATCTCTGTTCATTTCTAATCTCTCATACAAGGCGTTTCATAATAAATGTACTTGTGTGATTCAACTCATGTAGATCATTAATTTTGCTCTAGAAATTTCTCGAACGATTAAAAAAACGGTAGAAAAATATTTAGTTTGCGTAATGATCACTGATCCATGTTTGCAATAAAATACTTGGATCTATAGACAAACTGTGCTTTTCGATAACTTGATTTACACTTTGTTGCTAGTTTGGATGACAAGGATAACAATTACAGACGTGCACGGAATAATTAAGAAGTTCTTCCCTTAAAATGATGTTTTAAAGTCTGGAAATTTTATCTCCGGTCTAAACTTATTTTAATAGGCGATCTTGATTAGCAGTCCTTGGAACTAGAAGATGCGATACGCCATAGCTTTCTTGGCCAGTTCGTATGTTTTGAACCAGTTTCTGGGAAGTGCGTTTATCTTGCTTGACTTTATATTCCCTAAGTGTTTCATGGCAAACCTTCCAAACAAAACGTTAAGGGGGGTAGCGTGGGGGAAATATTTAAGACGTGTATACCAAGTATTTGAACATCTTTTTTGTAAATTTAAATCGATCTTATTTGCTGTAGTATATTAATCAAGATAGACAATGTTTTCACCGCAAATCTGTCTTAAAAATTTTGGTTTTGCACGAGGTATTACTAACCCCTCCCTAAAGGAAGTCTTAAGAAAGGCACTTGTTATGAAATGACATGACGTCATAGCACTATTCTCAAATCCTGTCGTTTCTCTAAAGACTGTCATTTATCCGTCATCAAAAACTGAATCATTGGATGATACAATTCCAGAGGCTGTTTGGTTTAGCCTTCGTGGGTTGTGAGCAACGATACAATGCACTACAAATATAGTAGGTGTACACGTAACATCCTGTTTGTTCTTATAAAACAAAGACGGAAAGGTTTACCAAATTGTGCAAAGCGTTAATAGAGCAAGTCAAATCTATCACCAACGGCCGCCTGTGGGATAACTGTTCACAAGTACTCTCTAGATCTCGTTATGCAAGCATAATTTGTTTGCGATACCGGACCAGGATCATTTCAGTATTGACTTTATTCATGAGTCCGTCAATCAATGGACTTTTGCTTCTCCAAATTATGCAAAGCGTTAATAGGTCAAATGAAAGATATTTTATAACTCAAAAATTCCAAATAGACGAGGGTGGGTTGGTCTACACTTGAAGACCGAGCCTTTACTCATTCAAGTCCATTCTTACGGACCGCGCTTCTCTTGACAAACCCCAACTTGGACATTCGAAAAATTAAAACGAAAAAAAATATTATTGAAGACATATCCTTCCAGAATTGCTTGGATTCAACAGGAATAGGTCTTACTCGCCGTTTTTATTCTATAGGTAACTTTTTTTATATCATTGCAGCAGAGCAGTGTGACCTTTCAGGGCGAAGTAACGCACAGATTGAAATAACGGAAACTTAACCCCAGGACTGAGCTTGAACAATATTAATCGAACACACGTTGATCGGTTGAATAATTCTACAGAAATCAAGTTAAATCAATCAGAATGTTTATTGGAAGAAGCGGCGGTGAATCAAATAGAGGTTGTAGATGTGTGGTTCGAACTAGAGGCAAACGATAAAAAAGAAAAGGAAAGGCTTATGTAAGCTAATGCTACAACATAAATCAAGGATACCGATAAGAACACAGATCTAATAAATGAAAGAAAACGATTAAAACTGAAGATATGTGATTAGACTTACTTTGATCTTGCTCCTGCGGGTAGCAATCGATAGAATGATAGCTTTAAGAACTTACGATAGCGAGAGGACTACGGAGCATGTAACTCAACAGATAAAACGTATAATTAAAAACTGGATCATTGGATAATGCAATTCAAGACTTTTTATTCGCTTAGCCATTATGGTATATGAGCCAATATACCATAATCTAATATCTGTACATTGTAACATCGGGTTTCTTCTTACAAAATAAAGTCGAGAAGATTTGTCTAATATCTTGGGGGCGTTTTTTTTTTTTTCGATAAAACAATTATTCCACTCGCGCTTGTTCGGATATGAGATGATTATAGCCAACGAGGCGCTACGCGCCTCGTTGGCCATCTATCATCTCATATCCAACGCACGCTCATGAAATAATAGTGGCTGATTATATCGATTTCAAAGGTTATGTAACGAAGTTTGATTCCGGCCCTAGATATCACGACGTCAATAAAGCTTAAACGTAACAAAACTGATAATTAGTAAAAACTAAACAAACCAGAATAAAACGTGTTGCGCAAGTAACAAGCAGGTTGCGGTGACAATCATCTTTACGTGCTCGATATGTTGGTCGTAATTGAAATTGTAAAAAACACAGAAAGGGAAAAAGTGTCCCATTGGGAAAATAATTTAAAAGAGGTTCAATCTTCGAGTTAATGCTTCAACCCTCTCCTCTCCATTTGTTTGTTTTGGTTGATTTTTCCTTTTTGCGGTTTCTTTTTCTTTTCTTTCATGCGGGGAAGGGAGTGGAGTTGCGGTAAGTTAGACAACTACGATCGAGTTGATTGCGCTAGGAGTGTTCTTCAGACGTCCTTTGTTTTTTATCAGGAATATACTACAAGAAAAAAGCCTGTCTCATCAAGACTAGGAAAACTTGATATACGAAATTACCCAACCCTAGAAACGGAACGCCCGATGATTATATAGTAACCCTTTAAATGGTAAACTTTTAAGGGCAAACTTTGAAACAATGTCTCCTTAGAAAATGGGCAACAATCAGACTTTTACAAAACCTCATCCTGGAACTTGTTGGTCAAGCGTGTTTGCACCGGTTGGTCCTATCAAAGAGCCGCTGCCCATGTTGGCGTGCTTGTTCGTCGCTGCCCTTGGTCTCTTTGGCGTGTTACTGTCCAGGAGAGTAACCGAGGGAGGCAAGTTTCTGTACTCTACTTTGTTCGGCTATGGCATCGCTAGTTTCTGCTTCCATTGGAATTTGTGGGAAGGTTTCTACCGAGTCCTTGACGTCCAACTGAACTTCCTCCAGGCCATCAACATTGTCTACATGAGTTGCATCCCTAAAGGAGAAAATTTATTTTACAAGGTATCCTCGTACTTGCTGATCATGTTTTTCTCTATCTACCCGTTCTTTGCTCATGTTTTGGGAATTACTCTAAAGAAATCCTGGATCTCTTGGATCACGTTTGATGGGATTTGGATATTCGTTTTGATCGGGTTAATGATCATTTGGTTCCAACGGGACCACTTAGGAACGCCAAAACACCCAAGCCGACAAGCAATGTTCAATCTTGTGTGGAAAACCATCTTCTCGGTAATGTCGGCGTACCTCTTCTGGATCCTTGATGAGGTGGTATGTGTGTTATTCGATAACCACCGTTTCGTCATCGTCATCTTTGGACACACTCTTTGGCATGTGTTCATTGGGTTCGGCTTTTACTACCTGACGACCCTCATAGTCTTCTTACTAGCTGAAGACCTGCGTGTTTACCCTAAAGTCCTCACCTGGCCCAAGAACAAGCCTTTCTTTGTCTTCGTTGTGGTGCAATACGAACACTATGATCTGATGAGTAAGGCCGAAACAACATCAAAGAAGGAACATTAATTGTACGTGTATTGTTATGGTAAGTGCCCGTTGTTTCTCTCAAGGTAGAAATCCTTCGATGTTGTTAAAAAATAGAATCAGTGTAATTGGTTTAGCCTAATTTCATCATTTATGCGAGCTCGATTTACGATCAAGCCAATGGATGGCGATTGTTTTCCAAAGGAACTAAGTCACAGAGTCGTTTAGGAGTGAAGCTCTTATCTTCTTTTAGAAAATAGGACTAAATATGCATGCATCATTTTGTTCTTGCACCTGGTAACTTTGATTCAACAAAAGGATGGATAAGTATGGCTTTTGGTGATTATCGTCGACGAGTTAATCTCTTCTTGTCCCCTTTACAGTACTCAGTAACATTAGCTAAACGCCGATTTCCAAACGGATTCTGCTTCAAATTCCGAAAGTTCGCCTTCTGTTCACACGTCTCCACGAACAAAGCCTCTCCCCAATTTGAAAGCCTCCCACTCAGAGCCATTTCGTATTTAAGCCTCTGAGGGCTTATATTTGGAAACTAATTTTATTCAAACGAAACTAGCCACCATATTGGAACTTTATGAGAAAAGTCCGACATGACTTTTCACACGGTGCATTTCTAGCTATTTCTATTAACTATAAAGTATAGTGTGAATGAGGTGCTCTTGGTGCCGAGGCGGCTCTCTCAAACTGTTAGACTTAACGTAGGTAGTAAACTACAGTAATCTATTTTGATTCTTTTTTTGTAATCAATAGTTTCTCTATTTTGGTAATAAAGTGTAGCTGTTGTTGTCGTTGTTTTTGTTTTTAAGCCACACAAAAATGGTCTCTAGGGGCCACCAGCTGGTTCGGGCCCCAAGAAACAAATCCTCATCCTTCAATACATATTTGTCCTTGAATCTATATGAAAGAAACCCCCCTCATTGTCGCTATTACAAAGATGCATTTGGAGGAAACAACACACTCTGCAGAGTTATTCAGAAGCAGCTATCTGTAGTGGGTCGTGGCTAGTGCACATTTATGTTTAAATACAATTCGCACATTCGTCGAGTTTAATTCCTAGTGGTCTCAGAATTCAATTCGGACAAGGCCTTGCACTCAAGACTTACGACAATTACCTACCCCAAACTTGAAAGTTATCGACCGGTCGTCTTTTATACAACGTGAACACGATGTAAACAGTCCCGTTAACTAATATAAGGACTCCGAGAAAACCATAAGACGATTACCTTTAATGTGTTACACCTACCAGCATAAGACGATTAACTTTAATGTGTTACACCTACCAGCATAAGACGATTAACTTTAATGTGTTACACCTACCAGCATAAGACGATTACCTTTAATGTGTTACACCTACCAGCATACCATTGATAGCACTCAGGAGCATCGCCACCATTGACAGATTCAAACTTGGAGCTTGAGCGATTTATCATGTCCGTCACCGAATACCTCTGATGAAGGCCATTTCTCCTTTGCAAACGACTTGGTCCAACTATTCGCATGAGCTGCGACAAATCTAACGTTTTTAAGGCTGCCCCACGGTGATTCATCACACTGTGGGAAGTAATAGCGACAAGTTTCTCATTATGTGCCTTTACTTCGGCGTGTTTTCAATGAGTTTGAGAAAGCTGGTTGTTCCCAATTTCCCTTCCACCAATATCCAAAGTTGAATATAGTTTTTATTGAAGGGGCAGCGAGCTCACGAGGGATCTGAATGAAGTGCAAAATAAACTTCTCTTTAGAAATGATCACGTAAACATAAGAACTTAGTGTAACGGACGTGACGATAACTTGCAGTCTCATCTTCTACTACTCTGTGTCACAACTTTACAAATCAAATCACAAAACGATTCATCCCACTTTGGGTCACGTCACGTTCACGCGTCCGTTAGAGATTCAACCAATCAGGGTTCTTCCTGTTCGTCTCACTTCATGCAGTCAGGATAATTTTCTTGACCGTTTGACGAAACTTGGTGCCACTCTAAGGAAAAACAGATACTAGGTAAGTAAGTCGCAAATATATTTTTTCACGAAAATGTTCTTCATTGATTCGCAGATTCAAACCTGTGAATCAGCAAGGAACCCTTTAATGCAGGAAATGTTTATTCATGTATGCCACGAGGCCTCTTACATTTCGAGAGGATTATAAAGAGGATATTTTAAGGATATTTTAAGAGGATATTTTAAGATCTGTTTTGTTTTCGTGGTGAATGCATAATCTACAATATCTCAGCTTTGTCTATAAGCTCTGTTCATTTCTACTCCTATACAAGGCGTTTCATAATGAATATATTTGTGTGTAATAAAGGGTAATAAAAGGCTACACTGAACATTGTTACAGTAATTTCTCGAACGAATAAGAAAACAGTTAGAAAAACTAGCGATATTATTTCATGTCCTTTCAGTTTATTGGTAAAATACAGGCACAATTTAGCAATCGAATTATAGAATTCTGCATTTTCGTTTTTAAAGCGGAAGCCATTGCTAAACACTTCTCATTTTAGATATGGAATGGAAAACTAAAGTGCTTCTCGAAACAGTTTTTCTCGCTCGCTTTTGCATTATTATTATTGTACTTTCTTTCAAAAATGGGCTTCCTTGAAAAATCCCTTTTTTCAGATAGGAATTTCAAGTATTGTTGGTTAGTTGTCATCTGACGCGCAGTGTTGCCCTCTTCACCCCTTTTCAGCACGAACGTCCAACAGCCGTGACGGTGGCAAGTGTAGATTGTGCAGTGATCCACGTCTGGCCGGCAATAACGTCCTTGCATCTACAGACAAATTACGCTTTTCGGTAACTTGATTTATGCTTTGCAGTTAGTTTGGATGACAAGGATAAAAAGTACAGATGTGCACAGAAATAATAGTTTTGTCATAAACAGACGTCATTTATAGTCAGCCATTTTACGACCTTTAATCTCGTTTCATAGATTGCATTACAAAAGATGTGATACGCTATGGCTTTCTTGCTCAATTTATATTATAACATCTTTTAGCCATAAATTTAAATTGATCGTGTTTGCTCTAGTATCACGATAGAAAATTATTTCGCCGTAAATTTGTCTTGAAAATTTTGGTTTTGTACAAGGTACTCCTGATCCCTCCCAAAAGGAAGTCTTAAGAAAGTCGCTCGTTACGAAATGAAACGCTGTCATAGCAGTTTTCTTCAATCCTGTCGTTTCTGCAAAGAATATTATTTGCTATGCAAATAAGGCAATTTTTACACGTAACACTCGCTTTGTTCCTGCAGAACAAAGTCGGAAAGACTTACCAAATTGTACAAAGCGTTGATGGATCGAAGTAAATTTATCATCTCATATCCAACGTGCCCCGTGGAATTACTATTTATAAGCCCTGTCTCGATGAGCAAGTATGATTTGTTTTGAGACACCTAAGATCATTCCAATTTTGACTGCACTCAGGAGTTTGTTAAGCAATAGACTTTTGCTGACTAAGTTATGCAAAGCCTCGGTAGATCAAATGAATTCTATTTTAATTTCTAATTCAAAAGTTCCAAATAGAGTGAGACGCTGTGTACTACTATCCTGTACAGCGAAACTCGCGTGTGAGAGGATTTCGGGTCCTTCGGAAGTTTCTAACGTCAAAGTGAGATAATTCAAGACTTGTTGTCTCAAGAAACAAAGATTTTCGGACGGCGTGTCATAAAGAAATAAATATAACAGAATAGAGAATCTTGGCTAAGAGCCATGGCTCTTGTCACATTGCCTTTTCACGTTGTGTTCACTGATTTTACAGCGGAAAAACGAGTTTTGGCCGCGCCAGGCTCCAAGTTTGAGAAAATGGCGGGAATTTCGTCGATCGTGTAAAAAGAAAAAGGGTTACGAAGCTTTATACGCTTTCCCAATTTTCTCGATAAGAAGCAGCATTTTCTCTTCGTTAACTAGTGTGTTGTTTTCGTGGGGAATTGATTTTTATTTCGGACATAATTAGCATCAAGAAGGTTTCAGAACCTTTTATCTCCCCGCGGTATACAAAAAATTTCGGTACGAGGACACCTGACTTGGGCTACAGCCGAGTTACTAACCCCTCAGACCCATAACATGATGTTCGTAGCGCGACTTTGATGCTAATTGTTGCCGATGGAAAATGTCTGCCCATTTTGGAAGTTTTTCGTTTTTTGCACCGTTGACGTAACAGGCTTGGCGAAAGGCATCAAGGACTCTCGTGGTTACTGAGTGCGCTCGACTACGGATCGAGTGGCCCGGGTTCGAAACATTGTGTTGCCACTTTACTCTCACAGTGCCTCTTTTCACCCAGGAGTATAAATGGGAACCAGCGAGTTTAATGCTGGGGGTAACCTTGTAATGAACTAGCATTCCATCCAGGGGGGAGTAGAAATACTTTTAGTCACTTCATGCTCCGGAAACTACATTCAAGTGCCGGCCCGATGGGCCACTTGGTTCGTAAGCAGGTTTTACTTTTACCTATCTAGGAAACTCTTGGCGATAGGTTAATATCCAAATATCATCGGAATTCAGATTGAATAAATCTAAACGTTAAATATAGACCAATCACTAACACAATAACTGAAATTACTTTGTGTGATATCAAGAAAACAAAAAGATAGGATACGCAATTTTTTTTTTTAATAATTCAAGGATTTGGACAGCAGCACTCAAACTTTGGTTCTGTCACGTAGCGAAAAACATGGCTCGACACATCGAGAGTGAAAAAAAAAATAATGACCTAGTGACGGTGGAAACGAAGTCCGGCGGATGTTCGAATCATCAATGGTTTGAGAAACAGACAGCAAAATTATCGATAGTGGAAATTTAAAAACGATCTCTGGCAAAATTTATTAAAAATTACGAGCTTTCAACTGCCCGAACTGCAGTCTTCTACGGGTAAAATGAATGATAAGGAAGCGATGAGAGAATTTAATAAAGACATGAACTTCGAAATAATGAGAATGTAAATTATTATGAATATTTGTTAAAAAGAATGTTGTATTGTCCGGGTAACGGGCAAGAAGTGTTATCTGCGTTAGGTGTCACTCTGGTATGCCACGCTAATTTTTGCCAGAGATCGTTTTTGAATTTCAACTATGTTCATCCTGGCTGCGGCCCTTCGATATTTTAAGTAAAATTGATGTTAATGTGCAGTGGAAATCCAGGGGGAAATCGATATCGGTTTGAGTTAGCACGAAGTTACAGTTATTGAAAGCCGAATCAGTTTGTTTGACGATTAGGAAGTTAATATTTTCTATGCTCTGAGCATGTGTAATTGATCTGAAGCTTAAACAGGGTCATCAAAAGTTTATTCCTTGTGGTTGAGTGAGTTCCTTCGCCGATTGAGAAATATCCCCTCTTCAGTGAAAGGAACTTCACCGCTTTCGATCTAATGAAAAAAACTTTATCCCTCCTTCAGGATAATTCAAGAAATATTTCTCTTTGTTAACCAACCCATGCGGATGAATGTTTAAAAGAAATGTGAAAGTGTTACGAAATCTTGGAACTTGACCCTAGTGATCAGTTTCTCCTTTTTTGCTCTAATCTTGAGTCAGACCTTTCAAAATATGATATACTTTTGCTAAATAAAGATAAGATTTATTCAAACCCTTTTTAAACTAGATCGCGCTTTTAAGAAAATCGAATAATGATTCGTATTTCAACCATTTTGAAGGAGGAGCTTAACACTTTATAGTTCATACTGATTGTTTATTGCATCTCAGGCACGCGCACTCCTAAAACGAACCGGGTCGACGCACATCCTCGGAGCCAAGCATCTTAAACAACTGGCCAAGACCATTGGAAGTAAGGTTAAGATACGTGCGAAGGAGGGTTGAATAAAATAGAAACACTGTTCCATTCACGTGTTACAAGCACCAATTAAAAATGAATAAAGGCTGTTTCTAAAGAAACTGTTTGGGGCTGCGTCGGTGGGGGTAACGAAATAATTTGGAGTATCAACAAAGTTGAAATGGTGAATTGGCCGCCGTAAAGATTGTTACGGTGACCAATTTACCATTTCAACTTTGTTGATATATCCAGATTAAAAATGAAGACAGATAAAAGTGGTCGACCGAGCCATAGTTTGCTTGTACCTGTCAACTTCATACTGTGGTTCTGCTCGCAAAAAAGTAGATCGCAGCTCTGTTGATTGAGCATTTGACTTTAGAGTCGGAACCGGTTAAGGTTTGAATCCATCCCAATGGAAAAGAGCTACCTCATGGTCTCACTCACGTGATAAAAATTTCCACAAGAGAAAAAATCTATTCCGCAGGAACTCATAACAAAAACTTGTACTTCCCATTTTGCTGTTGGGTAATACGCGCTGTTGCTTATCCTCCGCAGTTCTACCGGTTTTAATTTGAATTTCTGGTTGCTGTGTTGTCTTCTTATCCCTTTTTAAAACCTTTTCATCTTCCCATCTTTATATTCTTTTCTTTTCCCGTTGTTTTGCCGCCCAAATTTTCAGTCTACTTCGAGAAACGACGAAAAACGCTCAAAATAAGGATGCTTTGAAAACGTAGATATGACTTGAATTCGTAATGAGTCAGCCCAAGGGAATCAGCAAACCCGGAGAATTTTAATTAACGAGTCTAGCTTTATCAATATTTATACTAGATTGGGTTCACTTCCCGTCCTTCAGACAATAAATGTTTAGAAATATTCTGAAAATTCATTTACTGAAGATACACGAACCCACACAGTCACAGTTCCCTAAGTTTTGACAATGGACTCATTGCACCCTGCGGCCATTTAGAGACCGACTACTAGGTAGGCCATACAGTAAGTAATGCCTACCATTGATGATTGAGTTTAATTGATATTCAACCTCTTAGGCTTGGAAAGTAGCTACAAATTATTTCCATTTCACAACATTTTCCTCGAAAACGTTCAATTATCCGATTTAAATGTGTTTACTGCTTCGCCATTTCTGTTCGCAATTTCTCGGAAAGTTGATTGTGTGAAGTGATTGACTGTGTAACTATCGATAACTAACGCGTGCTAAAAGAAACCAAATTACAGCTGAATGCAGTTTTTATAGAAGAGGCAGCGAGCTCAATAGGGATGAAGTGTAAAACAAACTTCTCTTTAGAAACGATCACGTAAACATCAGAACTTCAGTGTAACGGACGTGACGATAACTTGCAGTCTAAACTTCCACTGTTCTGAGTGACAATTTGACCAATCGAAATCACAGAACAATTCATCCCGCTGTGCGTCACGAACGTCGCGCTCACGCGGCCGTTAGAGATTCAACCAATCAGAACACAGATGGTACAATTTCTAATATGTTCTTCCTGTTTGTGTCTTCATGCAGTTCATAAGAATTTTCTGGACTGTTTGACGAAACTTGGAGTCTCTGTAAGGAAAGACAGATATCGGAAAGGTAAAGAAATCGTAAATACATTTTTTACCGAAATATTCTTTGCTGATTCCCGGATTTAAACCCGTGAATCGGCAAGGAAACTTTTCATGCGGGAAATTTTTCTTGATATATGCCTCGAGGCCTCTTACACTTGGAGTGGAAAGGATATTTTAAGATCTGTTTTGTTTTAGTGTCTTGTTTGTTTGCATACAATTTCGGTCGGAAAGTGCTCACAATTTTCGGTTAACGGATTCGTGGTAAATGCATAATCCACAATCTCGGCTTTATCTATAATCTCTGTTCATTTCTACCCCCATACAAGGCGTTTCATAATGAATATATTTGTGTGATAATTCAGCTCATGTAAGTCAACTAAACAGCAAGGGTAATAACAGGCTATAACACTGTTGCAGTAATTTCTCGAATGAATAAGAAAACAGTTAGAAAAACTAGCAATGACGATATCACTTCATGTCCTTTCAGTTTCTTGGTAAAATACAGGAACAATTTAGCAACCGAATTAAAGAATTCTGCGTTTTTATTTTTAAAGCGGAAGTCATAGCTAAACACTTCTCATTCTATATATTTTCCGTAACTGGAATGGAAAACTGAAGTACTTCTCGAAACAGTGTTCCTCGTCCGCTCTTGTATGTTATTGTACTTTCCTTTCAAAAGTCTTCCTTAAAAATCACTCTTTTTTAGATAGAAATTTCTAGTATTGTTGGTTAGGTATCATCTGACGAACAATGTTGCCCTCGTCACCCCTTTTCAGCACGTCCAAAAGCCGTGACGGCGGCAAACGTCGTGCGTGCACTGATCCGTGTTTGGCAATAGAAAACCTGCATCTACATACAAACCGCGCCTTTCGATAACTTGATTTACGCTTTGTAGTTAGTTTGGATGGAAAGGATAAAAAGTACAGACGTGCACGGAATATATAAGAGTTTTGTCCTAAACAGATGTTTTTATAGTCAGGAAATTTTACCACGTTTTATCTCTGTCATAAATTATTTTAATAGGCGATCTTGATTAGCAGTCATTGAAACCAAAAGATGCTATACGCTATAGCCTTCTTGGTCAGTTTATATGTTTTGAACCAGTTTCTAGGAAGTCTATTTACCTTGCATGACTTTATATTCCTTACGTGTTTCATGACTAGCCTTTCAAACGGAACATCATGGAGTAGAGTGGGGGGGAATGTTGAATACGTGTATACCAAGGAATTTAGCATATTTTTGCTATAAATTTAAATTTATCGTGTTTTCTGTAGTACATTTACCATGATAGAAAATGATTTCGCCGCAAATTTGTCTTGAAAATTTTGGTTTTGCACAAGGTACTCCTGACCCCTCCCTAAAGGAAGTCTTAAGAAATTCGCTTGTTATGAAATAGCATGACGTCATGGCATTATTCTCCAATCCTGTCGTTTTTACAAAGACTATTATTTATAAGACTGACCAAATCCACCCTCAACTTCCTTTGTAGATATTTGAGGTTTTCGCTCATGGCGATCTTGTGATACCATTTGAAGAACTGTAATCTTCACTGTTATTATTTACTGGAAAGTTTCCTTCGATTGAACATGGCGGACAACGATATTATCGAAGAAATTTGTGTTGACCATGGAAAGCGTTCCCTTGTTGCCAGCGTGTTTCAGCGAATTATGCTCCTCTTCAGTGTGGAAGTCCAATTCAGCTCGCCCGAGGAAAGCGCAGTGAAAAGTGGATTTCAGTGGCTAGCTTTAAAAGGAGAGAAAGACAATGTGGTCAAAGCGAAGGTTAGTAGGAATTACAGCTTGTGTTCGTGTTGATTATGACGCATATCTTCGAGAGCATAAATTCCTTCTTGTGAAATGCAACGAGAAGGTTATAAGGCTTTTTAAAACTTCCGCATTGAAATGAAACGCTTAACGGCGAGTTTACTCTCGGTGTTCCTTATTAAACCATGAATTTTGAAACTGTTAATTTGACTACCTTCGCTGGAAACGATTTTTGTTTCGATGGAATAGCTTACTTCTAAGCCAAAGCGCTCAACAATTGAAATGCGAATCTCTGACACTCAAAGAAACGTAGTTAATTTTCCAGCTGCTTTCCTTCTAGTTTTCTGAATAAATTTATAATGACATTCCTTGAAGGAAAAGCACAAAATATATTTTGAGCGTGTTTTTATCGAGAGTTTCGTTAGTAGAAGCTTACATGGAATCTCTTTTCTTTCTAGGAATACGTCAAGTCGCGTTGTAATCCTGAGCTGGAATTAGAAGTTCCGTTCAGCGAGCGCTTCTACGAAGTTCTGTTGAAATCACTTGATGAACTTGAAAAAACCACAAGTGCTGTGGTAAAGTTTACTTCAAGAAAAAGCTGCCATCTTCAAGGCAGTGCAGAGTCTGTTACAATGGCGCAATCGGCTATTGAAGACAAACTGCGTACACCTCCAACGTCGCATACGTCAAGCGTGCCAGCCATCGAACCTCAGTTGAGGGAATTTGCACGAAAACTGGGCTATTCTAACCAAGTCATAGACCAGGCTGTCCAAAAGCTAGGACCTGATGTAACTCAGAACACACTTTTGAACGAACTTCTGAAAACAACTGCATCGTTACCTTATCAAATTTCCGCCTCTGCTCAACCCAAACCTACTCCAGCGATGGCTCCTTACCCTGTCAGGAGAGACGTAGTGGCCAGAGGAGCGCCAAATACCTCTGGCCATGTTTTAAGGCCTGGCTTTGAGAACCCCAGAGCAACAGTGGCTGGTGCTCAACACACCTGGGAAAGAGATTTGATCGCAAAAATGCCTAGACCAAACCCTGAACTTTATCCAGATGCAATTCCGAGAGGAACAAAAAGAGTTCTTGAACGCCCCTCTGATATTATTGCCAGAGGAGCAGGGCCTTCTGTTCCACCTTTAATGCAGGTCCAACCCTACAATAGCCCTGGACCATCTCCATATGAGAACCACAAAGAAGCAAGCAGCAGTGCTAGCGACAGACTTGACGAACAAGAACAACTGATGTACCAACAAATACTTGGTGCTAAGAAAGTTTCAGCGAATTCGTCTTCAAACTTAAGACCAGTGGTTATTGATGGGAGCAATGTTGCTATGAGGTGAGTAACTTCTGCTGTATTAGGAAGAAAGATTAAGAAAAACTGCATTTGTTCCTTTTATTTTATGATAGGTTTCCTTATATCCATCGATAGATATGTCTTTTTATTTTAAGCAGTTAACAACATTTTGCAAATCTTTGCTATTAGCATAGGTCATGATCAGGTTTCAGGGATTTTTTTAGGCTGAAAAATGTGGCTGAATTGCAAAATTATCGGACTTTGTCAAAGTGGGAAAAAATGTGACATGCTGAAACAAGAGAGTTTTGTTTTGATGAAATGTGATATATGAACAGGAAGTTAATTTGAATATGTGGTGAGCATGAGCAGTTGTTTCAGAGCTTAAACAGGGTCAAACGTGTAATATTATCCTTGTGGTTGAGCAACTTCCTTTGTTGGGCAACATCCCTTTCTCAAGACATTGGTTTCGAACCAACACAGTTTTTCTTCAACTAGTTTTTGGCAGCAACTGCTTCATGCAATTTTTCAACATTAATTTTAGAGTCTGTCATTTCAATATGAATTTTTTATTTCAATAGGAAAAATAATTATGGACAATGAAAAGAAATCAAATGAAGTAGTAGTTGAGTTCCTGTTCCTGTTTGTCTTGTGGCGGGTTTCTTTGTCATCCCACCAATGCAAATATGTTGGAACGTAGCCACTATAAATGGCTAGAACATCCTCTCAGAAGATTATATACCAGTCCAAATTAAAACTGGAACTAAAGTACATAATATTAAAGTAGATTTTTATCTTTTTTCAGTTTTGTTTTAAATCAAATTGAAATATTTTTTTCTTTCTTTTTCTTAGTCATGGAAGACAAGATATCTTTTCTTGTAAAGGCATTCAACTGTGTGTTGAGTGGTTTAGAGCAAAGGGACACAAGGAAATCACGGTTTTTGTGCCATTGTGGCGGAAGGAAGCCTCGCGCCCCGACAAGCCAATCACAGATCAGGAAATTCTCTACAGTCTTGAACGTGATGGTATACTAGTTTTCACTCCATCTAGGAAGGTGAATGGCAGAAGAATTGTTTGTTATGATGATCGCTTTATCATCAAACTTGCAGCAGAGACAGATGGCGTGGTTGTATCAAATGATAACTTTAGGGATTTGACAAATGAAAATCCAAAATGGAGAGAGACAATTGAACAAAGATTACTGATGTACTCTTTTGTTGGGGACAAGTTTATGGTTCCCGATGACCCATTGGGCAAACATGGACCCAATCTTGAAGACTTTCTTCGAAAGGGCTCTGCTACTCACCCTCGAATTTGCCCTTATTTGAAGAAGTGTACATATGGTCTTAAATGCAGATTTTATCATCCTGAGAGAGACCAGGAAGCATTGAATTTAAAACTTGAGAGATTGATTGGCATATTTGGGGAATCTGTGCCAGAAGCTTCCATGAGAAAGGCCATTAATGATAACCCAAGTGCCAATGTTACAATTTTAGCTAATATTTTGTGTGATATGGGAAACAAATACTGAACTGTTATTATTATTATTATTAAATTACATTAGTAGAGTATGTACATAGATATGTATATATATTACTGTAAACGCTAAGCTACTAGCTCATGAAATTTGGACTTCGTCATTGTTGTAGCACCTAATTTTCTTTTGCTAATCATTGACTACAATTTTAAGTCAAACTGAATTTCATCCACATCTACTGTTAAGAATGTGCCTTTTTGTGAAAGGCATACTTAAGTTTTGATTTGGTTTAGGTAGGAGTACTTCTCATTATGCTTAGGGAACAGTTATTGTTAATTTTACTAGCTGTGTAAAAGGATTTTCCTTTGCAGTGATGAGGTTTAAGTGGCAGCGAGTTAAGGCAAAGTTATTGCTTTTTCTGGATTGTCAATATTATTGAAAATGGCCATGTCTGATCAACTTTCCCATCGTGGGATGAGCAAGACAAAGTGTTGTACACCCCCTAATGTATATATACCTTTACAAACATTGTTTGCCATGTTGTTTCTCTGCAAGAAAGCACAAGATAGCTTAGCTGAGAGTAACTGCAGAAGAGGTAGATTTTTACAGTTATTGAGTAACAACGTGGTTTTCAATGTTGTAATGTAGGTGTAACTTGAGGTTACTCTCTATGAGAGCAAAAAGTGTGATCGCCATGCGGTTGAAAAAAAAAAACGTGAGAAATAATGAAATTGTTGTCAAATTCTACAGTTGTTAAGAGTATATTTGAAAATAGAAATTTTGCTTACAGGTGTAATGGGTTAAGAATTTGACATGAGTTTCCTGGTATAAAAAAGGCTCACAAAAGATAATGTCTGCTTGAAATGAAACAGTTCAAGATTGCAGCCCCCTTGATGTAGGTACTTTTTTTAGTTTAGTCCTACTTACAAAAAAAAGACAAAAAAGGCTTAACATTTAGTTCATGTTCTGGCATTATATTTCTTCTTTGTTATTGTTTCCATTTATAATTTAGCTATACGTTTATTACCAGCTGTTAAGCTTCAAATCCACTATGT
Organism: Stylophora pistillata; assembly: GCF_964205215.1. NCBI lineage: Eukaryota > Metazoa > Cnidaria > Anthozoa > Scleractinia > Pocilloporidae > Stylophora > Stylophora pistillata. The sequence goes on along the minus strand of NC_142520.1, from coordinate 58,188,240 downwards.
TATTGCCAGCCCTCATTTTTTTTTTTTAAGCAAATTATATTGTAACTATAATATGTCAAGAAAAAAAAAAAAGAAAAGAAAAATAAAAAAGTAAGAGTTCACGGGGATGTTTGTGGTTCGTTGAGTGTATTGGAAAGTCAGTTATCATTCATGATCAGTTAATACTTTGGTTCTGTTGCGAAAATTAAGTTGGTTCTGTAAATAATGACTGCATTTGTTAACCCCAGTGATGAGCTTTGCAGCTGTATATTTTCATGTCCTTTTTTTTTTTTTCATTTCTGTTAAGGGAACTATTCAATGATGAGAGACATGTAATACTGGTTAGAAGGAGAGAAATTGTTAGCCAAGACTAAGGCCCCACTCCTCCTGATTGGGCCTATCATGTTCAGAAATGTTGAAGATTCTTAATGGTTTTGAAATAACAATTTTGACCAAAGATTTCAAGGTTACAATCTAGCAACAAGTTTCTACAAGTTCCCTTTTGCCTCCTAAGATCTAGATCTCAATTCCCTGTACTATCTCCTGTGCATATTTCAATATAATTTAAACTGTGAGGATTTGGTGTTCAATCAAACAGTATGCCTTAGTTGTATCACTTTTCTCTCATGTTATCTCCCTCTTGTCTAAGAATGTGTTATATTTTGTCAAGAGAAATTCCTTAATATTCACTGCTGGGAGTGGACTGTGTTTTCAGGTGTCAGAATTCTTAGTGATTTGAGTCACAGATTCCAGCACCCATTTTCTCACGGCCATTATTTCCCGAGTATCAAGTTGATTGAATGTTGCCCCTTCAGGCATATTGTGTTTGCATTCAAAACTACTTAAAATGAAATCATACGACGATCTAAGAAAGAAGTGCAGCGAGCAGCTGAATTTCGAGCCATTTCAAACGCTCATCCGATTGGCAAAATCAGCTGAGTTAGAAATTACTGATGCGAAATTCGCGCACATGATGGACGATAGTGATGAGTTGAAGAATCTTCGAGAAGAATTTTTCTATCCAAAGATAAGGGATCTTCCTAAAGGTAAGATGAATTTGTCATCAAGACACCACTTTAAGATTTAAGAATTTAAAATCTAAAATTTCAAGGGAAAGAATTCCATATATTCCCATACTATTCTAAAACAAAACTGTCGTCTCAAGAATAATCTTTTGTTTTGCCATCGTTTTCATTGAACAGAGACTGAATGCTTAATAAATGTTTGGGGTTCTACGGAAATCTTGCCATTTCAAGGGATACATTTGGCAGTTTTTTAGTTTAAACATGCGTATTAAACACAGAATCACTTATCAAACCACTCCTCGTCGTTTTGTGGACAGAATCGAAGACATTCCGATACAACATGGAGCACGTGGAAATATGTTTTGCCATACGGCTAGTTTACAGATGTCCCAATGCATGTCCGAATGACAATCAATTCCGCGCTTTGTGGACAATTTTAAGCGATCAAGGCGATCACATAGTTACACGTTAGACGGGCACGGATGGGCGTCCTGGAGGTTTACCCGATCACATAACGCAGAAGTTGAATGGTTTCACAAAGTATCTTTGTGGCATGATGTCTGGGATATTTTGCTACATGAGCAGAAAAATTGAAATTTCTTAATAAAATCATTTGACCATTCTTCATGCTGCAGTTAACCCCTGCTAAAATAAAGTACTTATTGACTAGCCCTGAGGGAAAGGGTGAGTTTTATTTCTGGGCAATCCAAATATTTCCCAAGGCTAAGTCCCTGGGAATATTAGGGGTTAAGGGGAAATAAAGCTCACTGTTTCCTGTAGGACTAGACTTAAAGTGCCTTTTTATACCTCTCATCTCAAAAATAGAACAGACTGGGTATCAGTCATACTTGGGCAAAGTTTTCTGTGTTCCTGGCTAAATACAACACAGGAAACTGAAAAAGGCAGCAAAGAAAGCAAAAACTCCTGTTAAACTGCAAGGGTCAGACTGGGTAGGGGGCAAATTTTAATGAACACACCAAACAACTGATATAAACCAGATATATACATTTATTCAATTTGTGTTAAAAAAAGGATTGAACAAACTGAAAAAATCTGTTTTGTTAAGAAAACGATGACAACTCTCTCTGTCAGTAACACTTCTTTTTATTCAGTTAAAGTGCCCCTGAGACAAAAATTGACCATTTTATTTTGGGCTAATTTGTTTACAGAATGAATAAAGGCTGATAGTTTCGAAAGAAACTGTTTGGGGCTGCGTCAGTGGGAGTAACGAAATAATTTGGATATATCAACAAAGTTGAAATGGTAAATTGGCCACCGTAATGATTACTAAAGCTGACGTTTCGAGTGTTAGCCCTTCGTCGGAGCGAATAGAGGAATTGTGGGTTGTATGTGCTTTTAAAGGCAGAAAATGGAGCTACGTTCTTGGTGGGTGCATGGCAACGAGAAAAACATGAATAAATTAGTGGAATGAAAAGCGTTCATTGATCCCTGTGGGATTTAGACTGCCGGTTTGAAAGATGAGCTTTGTTCAAGATTTTTACGGCTTTCCGTGCCACCTAAGTGCAAGGAAAGACCGCAGATTGCCATATGTTGCTCAGAATGATTAGGTAAATTAAAATGTTTAGCGACTGGTTTCGATGTGTCCTTGTCATTCCTTTCCACGTCTCGAGAACACCTTCGAGACGTGGAAAGGAATGACAAGGACACATCGAAACCAGTCGCTAGACATTTTAATTTACCTAATCATTCTGAGCAACATATGGCAATCTGCGGTCTTTCCTTGCACTTAGGTGACACGGAAAGCCGTAAAAATCTTGAACAAAAGCTCATCTTTCAAACCGGCAGTCTAAATCCCACAGGGATCAATGAACGCTTTTCATTCCACTAATTTATTCATGTTTTTCTCGTTGCCATGCACCCACCAATAACATAGCTCCATTTTCTGCCTTTAAAAGCACACACAACCCACAATTCCTCTATTCGCTCCGACGAAGGGCTAACGCTCGAAACGTCAGCTTTTGTAATCATTACGGTGGCCAATTTACCATTTCAACTTTGTTGATATATCCAAATTATTTTGTTTACAGAATGTTGAATTGGGTCAAGTTAAAACCCTTTTCGCTATTAAAAACTCAAAACAAACCTTCGATGACCAATTTTTACTGCTTCAAAGTTGTCCAAAAATCGTCCGCCATTGCTGAAAACATGTTCCAGCCGAGCCTGCAATTGTACAGCAGAAAATGTCATCATGAGGTCAAAAGCTCAACAAACTTAAATGCTTTGCTTTGTCACAACTCTCTTTGTTCGCTGCACAGAGAATCACACATACTACTTTTTTGAGAACTGTTTCGTTGTCAGTCGTGAAATGTCGACTTTCTCTGATGATGAATTGTCCCAGAAATCATCTGAAGCTTCCGTGGATAGTTTTCAGCCAACAAGTGATGAATTTTTGCCATGCGAATAAAGATAAACACAGAATGGCATGGACTCGCCATGTGGCGTTTGTGGTCGCATCGCTTTATCGCCTTCAATTTGTATTTTTGCTTGTCGTAAGGGTTTTAAAAATTGTTTTTGGCAATGGCTGATTGTGTATTTAGGCAGATATTGGGAGTTTGTGAAAGCCATTTCCAAGCCATCAATGTGTTTGCCCTGATGCATTTGGTCAATAATCTCATTAACCCTTCCCTATGTGTTTTTTACTATCGGTGCTTTGAGAGGTTTGAAGTGAACTCCGTTGTTGAGTTGCACTTTAGCCTCTTTTGTTTTTTCTGTCTTATTCATGATGACTGTTGTTGTGTTGCTTCGTTGAGGTTTAAAGCAGAGTTTGTTTTAACTCTTTTAGAGCCGTGACCTCATTGCAATTATTTACAAAGTATTTTTTGGCTTAGATACTATCTCCAAGTTGTGTTATGACAAATTTCTGAGTAGCTCTGAAGGGCAATAGAAGACTGAACCGGTGGCATTCAGTTTGATATGAAATGGAAACGCTTCTTTGTTTTGTCCGTGAAAGGTGTAACGGAGGCGCATTCGTCTTGTGAATAAACCTCGCAAAGTTGGCCTGATTTAATTTACATTGGGATGAATTTGAGACCCTTTGATAGCACGCTGTCAGATCGTTGATAGTTTGAGAGGTTCTTAAAGAAATTTTCATTTCCTCAGTTTCTTGGCTGCACGCCTACATTTTAAAATATTTCTATGCTCTATGTGTGTCTTAAGCTGTTTGTTCTACTTTCGCTGATATTAAAGCCAGCTTTTTTTAGAGTTAGAGCACACAATTATATTTTTCATCTCTTTTGTATAAAAGTGAGTTCTTTGAGGTCAGAGATCCCATTCCTCAATTCGGTTATTTTATCATTCTTATTTACAATGTTCACGGAGTACTTTCCTTTGTGTAACGTATTCTGCCAGGGAGTTGTTAAAGGTGGATATTGATAGGCTCACAGTTATATAAAGGTGACAAAACCCATGGAGGTTCGTAGGCTTCCCTTTCGTCGAGATTGCACTGAGGACAGTTTTTCTTGCCCCTTTTTTGAATGGTAGGCAATGAAACTGGCAGAATTCTTCGCCTAGATCTTTCAAAGTACCAAGATCTCTCGAAACAGTCCTCCGAAAAGTGTTCGGAGCAGATCAAAAATATTCCTGCAGGATTGAAGTGTACTCAGCAATTTCGAACAAATCGCATATGTTTTTCCTGCTCTGACCTATTTGCAAGGCTCCGATGCAGAGAAATACCTGCAGCATATTCTGCACAATTAGATTCAGCTTTGAATTACACATCGATGCCTTGTCATTTTTGTTTAGTTTTTGTAAGAATAGAGTAAAGGACTCTGTTATGTTTTCTTGACATTTTACCATGTGAGATTTTCATATTGAGCCTTTAATTGGCCTTTTTTTCCTCTGAGTCCTGCGATCAACTTCCGGAACATGGTCAAATAATGGCGGACGCAAAATCGTGAACTTAATGGCCCGAAAAAAGATCTTTCTGGTGCTCGGTCTAGACTGAAATTTGGCAGAGTATGTGAAGGAGACACACTGTCAACATGAAAATGAAAAAAAATGATATACGAAAATTTTGATCTCAGGGGCACTTTAACTAAGCGGCAGTTTCTTCGTCTTTCATATGATATAATTATGGAAGATGGGCTAATGATCCAAGAGTTAGTACTACATATAAATAACTTATATTAATCAAATAATCTATAAGTTTGTTTACCAGTAAACACCTACTTATACACCTGCTAATTGTATATTAGCTTATGTGTAAATATAACCATTTACTTCCTTGTGAATTGAAAACTTTAATTTCAAGCCTACAGGGTTTTCCCTTATAAAAATGCTACTTGTTTATAAAACTAATTGATTAGATAAAATTTCAACAGGAAATATAAAGGTCAATAAGATTTCAATGGTGCATTCCATATAATTATTTAGAGAGAAATTCAAAGTTAATGATCTCACTGAAGTCTGGTCCTTTAACTTTGGTTGTTGGCAAATGATAGCTTATCAGTAACTTCAAGCTTTTAATTTGGCTTATTTCAGAAATTGTCAGAATATTTTTTAGAGAGGGTGGGGAAGGGGAATCTCTCATGTAATAGACAAAATTTGGCAAAGATGCCCATACAAGGACTAATCAGTGACAGCTATTTTTGGTGACTCAAATTATTGTCTAATAGAATTAGAACATCATTATCACCTTATCAGGCATCATGCCAATTTTTGTGGGCTAAAATAAAGAGATTTTAGCATGCTTGTACTTGTTTAGACTTTAATGTTATCACTTATTCACTTTTTATTTTCTCAGTGCCCTCCAAACTGATATTGATTGTAAAAACATAATTTTTTAAGCCTAAAGATTGAGATTCATGAGTCATTTTAACCCTAGTGATTCAGGCCAAGACTACTCTGTGTCAGGCCCAAAACATAATTATTAATGCCACAAACACAAACTCTATTGTTTTATTAATTATACTTTGTCTGTACAGTTGATCCGGCATTAGTGGATATGGAGATGGACAGCATGTACTTCTGTGGAAATTCTCTTGGACTCCAACCCAAAGAATCACGTACATTGGTTATACAGGAGCTGGACAAGTGGGAAAAAATGTAAATATTTTTCTCTGTCTCAATTGAATTGTTATTTGTTACACTGTCTGCCTTGATTGAAGGGATCATTGGTATAATGTTAGCAGAGATGCCATTTCAAATCTGGAGATTTTTTTTTTGGACCAGCTTCCCCCTGGCCTAATTTACCAATGTGACCCCCCTGAAAATTTCTTTTTTGATTTGGACCTCCTACTGGCCCCTCCATCACCATCACCTTGAAATATGCACAGTGCACATAAACCATTATGTGGACCTTTGAGTATCAGTGAGGGCACCAAGCAATTTCACAGAAAAAATGTGGATCTCTCTGTGATGGACTTCATTTGGTTAAATATTCATCCAATCAGATTCTCACTTATAAAGGAGTAACAAAGAAGAAACTTTCTTGTTTTTGATAGCCATGAACAGTGTGAAAGAAAATGAAACCAGAAACCATAATACAAGTACAAGAAGCCAGATGATTTAGTATTTTGGAACATATGCACTTAAATCGTAGTTTTTTGTGGGCAACTGATCCAAACTTCCTTTTATCCAGGAGTTTTGATCACCTGTACGGGAGAGTGGTAGATTGGCTCTGTATCCCGGAGACTCCCAGATAATCCGGGAAAGTTGGCATGTATGTGTTTAAGTTATTGCCATACATCTATACCTAAATGAAAACAGGGACTTATCCAGAGCTGCTTTAGTCAAAGTTGAGAAGTGTAATGAAGTGAAGGGAGGATTAAGTGTGAAATAATACGGCATGTCACTTTTTTCAAGTTGCCTTCATCCTCATCCTGTTTTCAGGGGAGTTCATGGTCATTTTTGTGGTGATCTTCCTTGGTGGAAAATAGAAGACTTCGTACTCTCAGAAAGTGCTAGAATAGTAGGTAAGGTTCGTTTTACAACTGATGGAAAGGGAAGGCTTTGCTATCAAATTCAATGTAATTAATGCAGGTAATAAACAACATGAATCTTATAAATAACAATTATAGAAGTAATGCATTATGTCTATAGGTCTGTTGCTGCTCCTTGTACATAAATTATAAAATTGTCAATACTTAATCTTATCTCATTTTGTTGCTGGTTTTTTTTTTTTTTTTTTTCATTATATAGTCATGGAATCTTCTCTACAAAGAAGAAAAAAAAGGATAGTTACATTATAGAAGCCATCATCTCAAATCTATGTAGTAATTAATAAGAAAATAGCGAGACTGTTTATGGAAATCAAGAGGCCACAAACGATATCTGAAAATTGGAGATATCTAATCCCAATGGTGGGTTTGGAATCTCTATCTCCAGTGTAGTGTTTCTTAGGTGAAACTTTATTTTCCAGGTGCTAAGGATATAGAAGTTGCCATCATGAACTCTCTCACAGTAAATTTGCACCTTCTCTTGGTGCCATTCTACAGACCAACACCTCAGAGACACAAAATTCTAATAGAAGCAAAGGCATTCCCCTCAGATCATGTAGGTTTTACATGAATGTGCTGTGAGTATGTGACAGTATTTCTGTGTAGTACTGCGAGTGTCTGTGAGCCAGTATGTGTGGTAAAGGGTTAAGGAGGCAGGAAGGAAGGTCAGGAGGGAACGTCAGGAGGGAGGTTGGTTCATAGATGGGAAGAAGGTCAGAAAGGAGAATGGAAAAGCGGAAGGAAAAAGGCATGGAGAAAGACAGGGTCAGATATGAAAGCGACAGAGAGAGAGGAAGTTTACCTGCAGGAAGAAAGGTAAGGTATGAAGGGAGGGAAGATGGCAGGAAGAAAGCTAAGGTAGATCAGGAAGTGAGGAAAGGAGGCAGGAAGGGAAAAAGGAAAGAAGGGAAGGAGGGAGATGTTGAGGTCAAGGAGAGAGAGGGAGGTTTTTAGGAAGAAAGGCCAAGGCAGAAAGGGAGGAAAGAAGGGAGGAACCAAGCAAGCAAGCAAAGGAGGAAGGGAGGAAATAGTTGAGATCAGGAAGAGAGGATGGTCACCAGGAAGAAAGATCATGAACAGGAGGATACAAGGGAGGAATTAAGGTAAGAAACAAGGGAAGAAGGAAGGAAGGAAGGAAAGAAGGAAAAAGGAGAGCAAGAGAGGGAGGTACATGTAGTTTGGAAAAAGAGTCAGGAACAGAATGAATGAGGATAGAAGGAAGGAAGTAAGGTCAGGAAGGATGAAAGGAAGGGTAAGGGGAAGAAAGGAAGGATAAGAGAAAGAGAGGGAGATACCAAGGTCTAGAAGACAGGGAAATAGCTATGAACTCAAGAAAATCAGGAATACAAGAAGGGGCAGGTATGATTGGCAGGAAGATAGAGAGGTAGGCCAGGAAGATTAGCAAGAGATTAAGGGAGCTATGAAACATTGTAACTCACAATATTTATTTGCAGTATGCAGTGCAGTCACAGATAAGTTTCCATGGATACAATCCAGCAGAAGCCCTCATTGAAGCTACACCGAGAGAGGTAATGAATGAAGCGATGTAATTGCAGTTCCTGATGTAATAATTATAATTAGAAAAGAGATGTAAATCAGGCAAACAATAGCATGTCTTTAGTTTGGGACCAGTCTTAAAAAAAAAGTAAATGAAGAGTTGAAAGGAATATAGAAATTAGTATTCCTGACTTGTTATACATATATATTTTTGGCATAAATTTATCCTTGGTGTTTGCGTGTATATTTCAACTCAGATTTTGTTATAAGTGTACTTAACGGTGGTATGTGACATGGATCAAATTGATGCAGATATATTGGTGTTGTCACCAGGATTCTGATTATCTGAATAGTGATAAAATATTAATTTGAAGCTGTTTACTAACATCATTAATTTTCCTGAGAGCTATTAACTGAGATTCTGGACAACTTAAGTTTGAATCAAATATTAATAAAATGCTACCTAGGGTGAGGAACTACTCAGAACAGATGATATTCTGTCCTTAATTGAGAAACATGGAGATTCAATAGCACTTGTTATGTTTAGTGGTAAGTATAATTATTTATTTAATTTAGTATGCATGATGCCCGTTATTTCATAATGAGCTAAATTGAGGAAAAGCAACTGCAGGCTACTGTTCATGCAATCACCAATTACAGACATCTCTAGAGGTACCCTGTGTAAATTATCATAAAATTTCTTAATTTTTTTTCTTTAAAGTGAGTGAGGCATATAATGCCAACTTGGTTTTCAGGTGTTCAATATTACTCTGGACAATTTTTTGACATAAAAAGAATTACTGCATCTGCACAGAAAAAGGTGAGACTGATAAGATTTGTTGCGTTACTTTTACACATAATTGTGCATAACCATGCTAATGTTTTAGTAGGTCATCAACTGGGAACAATAAAATTTTGCAAAGAATTCTAATGCTGCTCTGTTTTATTATCATAAAAACCTCAGATAAGTAACTCTTTTCCTGAAGTCATAATCTTACTGATACATGATGTATTATACATACGTGTCTGTATATAATTATATGCACAATGCTTGGTGAGAAAAGGAAATCAACCTGATATTACATGTATTTGGATATTAGACAATCACTTGATTCCAGATGCAGTCTGGGATAAATTTTCATGTTAAGTAAATTTTTCAAATGGTCTAAGGAAGCATATGATAATTATATGCATAATTAATATTGATTATTAGCTACACTTTCCTTTTTAAATGATTTATTTTAATCTAAAATTTTTATTAATATGATAATTGTACTTTTCTCATTATCAACAGGGTTGTGTGGTTGGTTGGGATCTAGCACATGCTGTTGGAAATGTGGAATTGCACCTTCATGACTGGAATGTTGACTTTGCCTGTTGGTGTTCTTACAAGGTGAGCGACGTGTAGTTGTAACCTTTTTGCCAATCCATTATATGAATATATGTTCATGCTCATTGGCCAGCTGACATGCAGTTTTTTGTGATGTGTGCATTTTATAGTCATGTAGTGTAATAAAAGAAAAAAATAATAATTAAAGATCTCATTGTAAAAATTTAGTTTGATGACACCATTTTTCTGTTAAAAAGTATCTAAACTCAGGACCTGGAGGGATTGCAGGAGCATTTGTCCATGAAAAGCACGCTTATAACTTTGACCTTCCCAAGTAAGTTTTAGAAAGAAGCATGTGATGAACCAGTATAACAGCATGTTACATGACTGTATTGAATTATTTTAAAGATCATTCACACTTGGAGAAGTATTGTGTATTTTGCAACCAAAAAAAGTTTTCCTTAATTGTTCACTCATGAATACAGTTTGAGAGTCAAGCTGTAACATTTTGGATTGCTGAACTTTCAGAAGGCTCAGTTAGTAAAAAATGTTGGCTGTGGCAAGACAAAAAAAGATAATAGAAAATAATCAAACTATTTTTGAACGTGTATCTCCAACCCTGTCCATGGGTAAGAAATAAAGCTTAGAAATATATATAGAACTAGGGGTGCAGGTCAGTGCCATTAGATTGTTGAGGAATAATGATGAGGAATTAATGATAATGGTTACATTAATCATACTTGTATGGTTTTAATTTGTGATGAAGATTTCTGTAGTGCCATAATTCCAAGAATTCACTGACACATAGCAGTAAATGGTTGTATCATTCTTTTAAGGACAAGAAGGCATCAGTTTATGTGCTCTTACTGGTTGTTGATATCAGAATTCAAATAGGGCACTGATGTTTTGTAGGTTTGCTGGCTGGTGGGGTCATGACAGAACAAGTCGTTTTGAAATGGGCCATGGTACTATGATATTTCTATTTAATTCTAAAAATTAAAGGGATTTGTGGAACGAAGCCTGGAGTGATTTTTGATGGAACATCATATTCTCCATATGTTTCATAAAGGAAAAAAAGACAGTTTGGAAGGAGAATATTGTAGACTATCAAAAGTCACTCGGGGCTTTTTTCCCTTCCCCCTTTTTATCAATTATTTAACTAAATTGCCAACTAAGCCCAGCCTGGCCAAGTCACAACAGTAAATAAATCCCCTCTCTGGTATATTTTCCTACAACAGTAAGAAAGTATGACATCTGTAGCAGTGGAGGGAGAAGGAGAGGTGGCTTGGGGTTGGTTACAGACAGCCTGGGTCCACCCTTCCTTATTTGGGTTAAAAAATAAACCCAGAAGAAAGAAAATCCACAGATCAACACACACAAAAAACGCCCTATCCCCCTCGCCCCCCCCCATCTCGAGGTCTGTGTCCGCCACTGCGTAGCGCTCATTTCTTTGACTCTTATGACCGTAACTCGTGATAATGTGCCAATATTATGTAGAGAAGTCTGTGCTGATTATGCCTGGAGATGAAGAGAACAGAGAAGCTGCCAATGTTGTTTTCTCGCTATTAAACCACTTTACTTTTGATGCAGAATTCAAGCCACTTCCTGGAGCTGCTGCTTATCAGTTATCTAATCCACCTCTACTACAAACAGTATCATTATTAGGAAGTTTGAATGTAAGCGCTTGTTTTGGTAAACCCCCAGACTTAATGTTGTTCATTTATAAAGTTAATTTTGGTTATTTGTACGGCTTGTTGTGTATTTCTTTTGGTCCAAGAGAACTGAACCTGTTTGTCTATTTATTAAGCTGAGACACAATACTGCGGTTCACCATGCAAAAAAGACAAGTAAACTTGTACATGATGAGACAAACTCTTGTCTCATTAGCAACCTGACTGTAACTGTCAATTTGTTGTGTGTAGGAAAGCTACCAGTACATTAGTTGTCTTGTATTGCACAAAAAAAGAGAGGTAAACTTGTCTAATAAGCATGTGTTTCTTTTTTTTCCCTTTTCAACCAGATTTTTGCTAAAACAACCATGAAGAAACTTAGAGCAAAGTCAGATTTATTGACAGGTAAAGAATCAAATATTTAAAAGGCAGTTTAATTTGCGCTCACAATAAGTAACTGTTAGATTTTCATTTCCCCGTCTCTGCTCATGCTCCGATATACCAAAAGGAGAAAGAGTTGGCTGTAAACTCTGGTTTGAAAAGCAAATTCTTGTAATTCTCTGGTTTCTCTCGTTTGGCTTTTTCAAATGAGCTTATAATGTAAAGTAGCCGCCGTAAAGTTTTTAAGCTGACGTTTCGAGCGTTAGCTCCACATTCAAATCAGTTGATCAAACCAAACTGTCTTGTTATACAAGGTCACCCCAGCAATGCAGCACCGCAGTTTCTTTAGAACTTTCCCCTTTTATACTTTGGATACGCAAGAGTTTTTACTAAACTTGAAAATGTTTATCTTTAGCTTATCTTGAGCTTCTTCTCCTACACCATTTCGGAGTGCCACAAGACGATGAAGAAACACCCACAAAACAGCAAAAAATGGAAAACGGTTTTACAGGAGACAAGAAAAACGTACATATGTCAATCATTACGCCAGTCAATCCCGCTGAACGTGGATGTCAGCTGTCAGTCAAATTCTCTGAGCCAATAAAATCCGTACATAAAGAGCTTCAAAAACGAGGAGTTGTGGTAAGAACTGAAATGGTGTAGAAATGAATGAAATCATTTCGTGTCCACTGTCATATTGTTGTATAGTATTATCCTGGTTTGAATTTATTTCAGGCGGATACACGGGAACCTGACGTCATGAGGATTGCTCCAACGCCGCTGTACAACAGCTTCACGGACGTTCATCGGTTTGCGACGTCATTAAAGGAAGGTTTTCGTATGCTGGATTCCTTTGAATCCGAATAGTGGTTAACTTGTCGTCACACTATGGGATAGTTTTATAAACTATGAAGCACTTATTTTGGTGCCCTGGGTGTAGATGTTACAGCATTTGCTCTTTATAACTGGGCAGCGGGTGTGCACGAGACAGGCGTATACTCTCACCGACGTTCGCACTCACAAAGCGCCGGTGCACGCTCGGTGTTGTTAATGAAACTTGTCACTGAATCGCATAGCACACATGGTACAATATAATTTATGATATTTATTGTTTATGTTTGTATTGGCAAGATTTCCGTTTTAACCTCATTATGCACACAGCAATTGAATAAAAGAAAACTGTGGCGTTGTCTTATAATTGTATGAGGTTAGACGGGAATCTCTCTACGTATTTTTTTTATTAATTTATTTATTCACTTAATTTTGCGACTAAGTACGGCATACTTGCGTTTTCTTAAATTTATATACCTAGTCTCTTAATTTTGCTAGTAGTTACTGCATACTTGAACTTGAAATCAACCACGCGAAGAACAACGTGATTTTTTAAAAAGAGTAGCTACAGTGTTTAAGGTTGTATGAATATACTAACAATGATGTTAGGACTTATTTACACGCACATTCGAACGTGGTTATTTATAAGGTATTTGTAAGGGTATAAAAATGGAAAAGTGTTTAATAGTCAGGAATTTTAAGAGTTTTTTACTTAATAAACGATTGCGTTTCATTTTGGAAGAGGGATACAGTCAAACCTCGATTATACGGACTCGTCGGGACCTCGGTAAATAGTCCGGATAATCGATAGTTCGGATAATCGAAAATATGAATATGAATGAGATAGAAATCTAAACAAAAGGTATACAACAAAGAAAACATCATTTTAATTGTGATATCTACACAGCCTGTATGTATTTACAGATAACGCATCGGAATATTTCTGTCTCGTCGCACTTGCGAATTTTGGAAAGCGCACAGGATAATACGCTGTTTCAACAGTCTTTTGAAAGGATTATTGGGCTGTTTGCGACTCAGAGTTTTCAAGATCACAACTAATTAATATTCATGCAAAAGTTGGGACCAGAGAAGAACGGTCCGGATAATCGAATAGTCCGGATAATTGAGGTCCGGATAATCGAGGTTCGACTGTATGATGGTTTTTTTTTAGGCACAGGGTGACCGGATATTGAGACCAGTCGTAGCTACCCTAGACCTACTAATGGGATTTCCCCTCGGCGCGGACAGTGAGCTACTGGATGTTTGAGGGGTGATACGGCTTTGTAAGATCATCCGGCGTGGCAAAGCAAGACCCGATTAAAAGCGGTCACATTTGAACAGGGGTCAGTGTTCTGTCTTGCTCAACACAAGTCCGATTAATGTACCCAACCACAGAACAAGGCGACTGTCTCCCCATGTTTTTCATTTCATCAGGTTTTTCTTCACTCGACTTCTTAGTTGGCACGGTCATGCTGTGGGATGAAACCCGAGACGTTGAAATGTTCCTTGACTCCATCCACTTTTGTCTTTTTCGACAGAAAGCCGCCCGCACCTCACCATTCTTTAAAACATGAAGAAGGAAGATAAACAAACCCTAAAAGAAAGTTTCATGAAAAAGAGCATTCAAAATCTTATATGAAAGAAATTTAATCTTAGTGGCTGGAAATTAGTATTCCATGTAACCTTGTGGCAAACTCCTAGACAGATATCTTCTTTGTAATCTTTGGTATCGGTGGCCAGTGGCATTCCTATAACCTGATAAAACATCCGCTTGGAAACTGAACTTACCTATCACACAATGCGTACTATGTTTATTATGTTATAAATACCTTTATTTTCTGGGGACTGGAAAAGAGTTAGAGGTGCGAGTACCTGTACTGAGTTGAGCGTGGTGAAGATATACTGAAATACCAGACCAGCATCTGTTACGCTTAGAATACCAAATACCCAGGTCAGTCCCAGGAGAGGAAACAGTACCACTACTGCTTTAGAACCCTGTCTGCAACAACAAATAAGTTTATTTTAAATTGTTTAGCTTTATCTACAACGAGGGAATGAAATGAGGTAAATGCGATGTGTAAATGCGATGTGTAAATGCGATGTTTAAAGCATTTAAGATTAATATTTAAGATTCGTTGTTCATTATTTAATCAGTTTAATTCTCTTTTGTCTGATAACTCTATTCTTTCGTTAAAACCCTCTTTTGAGTTTTAGGTAAAGATAATTTCCATAAATTATGGCGTCCATACAAAGTTACTACAGTTCCAGTTTTATCTGGTGTTTCCAAAAAACAATGCGCAGTTGTTCAATGATATTTCAAACCTAAGTGGTGCTATCTCGACAGAAATCGAGACTACAGCTTACAGCTTAATTTAGCAAGCAGCAAGGTGATCGCAAGTGTCTTCAGTTGGTTAATGGTCACAACATTAAAATTGAGGGGCGGCTGTCAATCTCGGGTTAAAAACTGAAAATGGCTTTCTTTTCAGTAGAGATGTGTTTTTGTTCTGAATTTACCTTATTTTCTCGAACTCAGACGTTCTGTCACCTTGGATGTGAATGATTTCATAGATAACTCGAGTTAGGAGTCCGGAATTAATCTGTGTAAAGAGAAGTATCCAATGAGTAACATATCGAATAGATTACAAAATACGAGCACTTAAATTGTATCGATTGAAAAGCTGAAACGTACCATGCAAACAACAAGAACTGGTGCAGCAAATGTCCAGATCAGATTATTGCTGAAGGATACCCAACAACTATATTTGCAAGAAAGGATACAAGCAATTATATTGATAAGCCAAAACAAAGGAAACATCTGAAAGAAAACCAACTGATTTATATTCCACTAATTTATTCGTGTTTTTTTCGTTGCCATGTTCCCACCAATCACGTAGCTCCTTTTTCTGCCTTTAAAAGCACACACAACCCACAATTCCTCTATTCGCTCCGACGAAGGGCTAACGCTCGAAACGTCAGCTTTTGTAATCGTAACGGTGGCCAATTTACCGTGACCATTTCAACTTTGTTGATATATTCAAGTTATTTCGTTACCCCCACCGCCCCCACCGACGCAGCCCCAAACAGTTTCTTTAGAAACTATCAGCCTTTATTCAACTGATTTACAGTTCGCTAACAGATTTATCCTTAACGTGATGAAGGGAGTGATGGTCATAACCTGGCAGTAAAGTTGTGGGTTTTACCGATATTAATAATTAATATTAATTAATAATTAATATTAATAAGCTTTTGTTCTCCTTTCCACGTCACTGCAGTCAGTCCTGAATTGTTAACAATATGAAAAAGAATTCCTGAAATGTTCCAGAATGTCTACACGTTCAGTGAAGCAAGACCATGAATGTAAAGATTTGTGTTTTTGTGAACTTGTAAAAGGGCGCATAGTCTTTTTCAGTGAAAGTTTATATTTTATTGCTTGTACTTACAATTCACCATGCACATAGTTGTTAACACCACCCTCTAGATTGTAAGCGACCAGTAGTGATAACAACACCATTAACAGGGGAAAGCCTGAAATTATAAGAAAAATGAAAATTATTTGAAATTTTTTTGGAAGACTTGATATGCAAAGGAATTTGCAAATGGGCGCTTTTTACCCCCTATGAACTAATAATACAATCTCTAGAATGGTCCTTTTTTGCCAGTTAGAAACCAAGACGATATTCAAGATGAACTACACTTACCCCAGGATATAGCATAAAAAAAGCGCATCTTGACAACGGTATTGAAAACTTTAACAACCATTAGATACAAGTAAACTCCTTCAATCAACATCCAAATAAATCCAGCCAGATAAAAATAATGGATTAACGCCGCTACGAAGATGCACACTCCCTAAGGTAAAGATTAAACATAAATTTAGATCACATGTTCATCACTTAGGAGCTGAACAGTTTATGATAATATCATAATGTGTCATGCAGTTGGCTCATTCATTAATGCTTGTGTTTAGGTGTGGTCTCTCAGGACTACCTTTCCCTCCTTCAGGAAAAACGAATGAGGAAGTTAAAGCGATCGTTGTCTCACCTTTGATTCTGAGGAATCTACTCCACAGAGGAATACCAATTGTGCTATCGCTATAGCAACCACAAGATTGAAATGAATTTGAATTTGCTCCTGCTTTAGATCCCTGAGTAAAGAGATTTAGATACTTTTAAGGGTCAAGTACTTCTTGCGCAGTTCGCATTGAGTGCAAACACCATAAATAATGGAAATATACGATGAAATTACTTTGTAGCCAGATTAAACAAGATGGATTTTTAAAGTCTTATTACTTAGCATAATTATCAAAAGATTGCCAGTACCTATGTATCGTGGAAGAAAAACTAAATGAATAATCAAGTTTACCCCACAACCAAAAATAAATCCTAACAAAAAACCTGAATCCAATTTTAATGATTCGTACAACACTTACATTAAGGCTACGTAGGCTACGATAGTCAGCAATTCTCCCATAAGTGACAGGCCACAACCAACGTAAGTAATGACGTCCAATGCCACTTTATGGTCTGACGACATCTGTCATCAAAAAATCGGGAAAGAAAGATTACAGAACTGCTTTAACATCTATGGTACGTCATAGTACACTTCATTGTATGTTTTTGCTTTAATTTTGAAAACGCGAAAAGCGTGATTTTACCAACCGTTGTGTCTCCAACTTGCATAAGAACGGCAAAGTTTGTGAGATGATTACAGCTGCACGTGACCTGGTTGTCGTCAGATTGAACCAGTGAACAACCTGTACTAGACCAGGAACCATTCACCTCAGATCTAAAGTATAAAAACCAATTTAATCAGGAAAAAAACCTTATCATGGTATTTTTTTTCTTTTTTGATCTTTACAAGAAGAGAATAAAACCGATGCTCTAGACCCACATTTGAAGAATGCGATGAACGCAGATACCAACATTTTTCAAGACTATGCACTTGCGCAAAAATCACCTACACCAAACTTACTTGCGATTAAAATCCCAGAAAACACAGTGAGGAACATCAGCATTTTGTGTTTCCTAACGAGATGGTGAAATTCAAACATTAGATGTGAAAAATCTTATTTCTTATTTCATACTTTCTACAAGAAAGAGAATTCAAACCTAAAGTGCTTACAGTGTTTACTTCTTACATGGGTTTGTTGAACAAGGAGACGATACTGAAACATCATGTCTTTCTGTATAGCAACACTTCCCTGTTTAGACAGTAAAAAATACCTCATCATAACTGAAAGAGATCGTCACGTTTTCCACAAGAATACCAGATGGCTCGGGATATACTGCACTGGCAATCACCCGACTTCTGAGCGTAAGGTTTGTTAAAGGTCTTCTGAAAATTTGCGAATGATGAAATGAATAATTGCACGTTTCACCAGTGAAATGGCAAATAAGACCAAAGGCAATGTAACTAGTCACAGAATGGACATAAATAAGTGGACAACTTATAGTGTTAGGGCACTATAAACCTACGTACCCGTCCGATTCAATTTCTGACGCAGGGATCCACCGTTTGATACCATCGTAAAGAGTGCTCACAACAACGGAATCTGTCGAAAGAAAAAATGAGTAATAAGTAATGTACCGGAATTTGAGAAAACAAACGCCTCTTTAAACTGGTCACCGATTCTTCACTGTCTGATGATTGTACCTTGTCCTTTGAACAATCCCGAAGGAAGCGAAATTTTTGCTTTACCCTCCTTTCCAGAGAAACTCGTATCCGCTGCAGAGAAAACGATGGAGTTTTCGTTGTTCGCCGGCACTTTATGAATCTTCATTGCTGGAAAAACATGAGAAATGATAATTTAACACAATGCGACAGAAGTAACGCCGTGGATATACAGCTTGGTTGAACCTTGTAGCTGCATTCGTCTGCGAGATATTCTTTTAACCTAAAGGGTAACAAATCTTAATGCAAGTCCAGATCCTTACCAAAGAGCTCTTCTGAGATAATTTTTTCCTCATTTGATTCAAAGTGAATCCTGCCGTAACTGATGGCAAATGTCTCCAGCTGATGGGTGGCTGACAGTATATTGATGCCGTTATTATCAGTTGCGTCCTCTTTTAGAGATCTTATTAAGCTGATTATCGCATTTCTTGCAATCTGAAATTTAAAAACCAACCATAAACATTCAGCTTCTAAGACATTCTGAAATCTACCGTCACTATTTAGTATTACCTGAAGAGAGGTTTGGTCGCTGGCGTTGAGAGACTGTATGACTGAGTAGAACCTCCGTAACTATAACAAAAGGACAGACTGTGAATACATGAGTAATTTATATTTGAACTGCATGGTGATTACTGAGTAATAATCGCAGTTATGAACACTGCTTGGTAAAAAGAATAGAGTTCGTTTTACATTGCCTATGGTTGAAGGAAAGACCTACTCCTTATCCTCTTCGGTGGCTCTCCTCAACTCTGAGTAATATGAGTGCAATGCAATATGCAATGAATACTGATTTTATGAGAAGCCACCTAGGCATATTTCCTTGGTTAAAAGCTACTGGGGTCCGCATAGTAGCAGCTAGATGATTTTCCATCACCAAAGAAAATAGACCGAGTCAATGTAAAAGTACGTAAATACCTCATCCTTGGATGACAGTTTACCCCCCGAAAGGACAGTACTATCCATGAGAGCTTCTGTTTGTGAAGATGGAGCGGCAGCCGAGGTTAAAGCTTCTCTTATGGTGCCAAAAACCATACTCATAGGCTCCGCTGTCTGTATATTACTTGTTAAACCTGAATAAACTGGGGTAGTTGTTAATTTCAACGAGGTGATCCCTACTGGTGTAACTGTTGTCGCTTTTGGAAAATCAAAGATAGGTGACATTTCTGTGGACATTCTTGGTGTGGTTAATTTTGGTGAGCTGCCCTTAGCCAAGAAAGACCTTGTACTGGAAGTTGGCTCCGTTGCGGTCTCTTTGCTTACCAAGGTTTCGGGTTGCTTAGACTTAACAGACGAAGTGTGCTTTGGTGACAACTTGGACGACTGATTTTCTATAACATTTAAAAAAAAAAAAAAACTATAAGCAGCTTTGTTACTCAGAGATTTTTTTTCAATGATCAGTTGCTGACAAAATTAATTAGGTGCGCTTCATACTGATGGCGATGCACGCACATAATGCGTGATAAACTTGTCGGTAAGTAACTTCGTGAATTCAAGTATTACCTATTACAGATTTTATCAAAGTTTAAGAGCTAATTATGAGATCTGACCAGTAGAACTATCATATTATTTTCCCATTTGCTGCTTAAGGGAATTCAAACGTTCATTAATCGACCTTTCTTATCGATAACTTTACCGGACTAGTTGTCTGTTTGTCATTTTCAATTTTTCATCTCGCATTGTGTCACTCTACAACTGAAATAGATAATTGAGTTGTTACCCGTCTCGCAGAGGAAGCGCTCATTATCATGGCATTTTTTCGCCTTCATCTTATCGGCACTTTTACGGACTAAAAAGCAGTACCACCCTGGTTTCCAGTCTTCTTTTTTTCCTTGGATGATATTGGTTAACGATATCTGGTCCGCAGGACGTTCGTCACATTGATCGTACTTCTCTGTTATCCAACAGAAACCTTTCCCTTTTTCATAGCTACGAGGTAAAAGTACTCGCCTTAATTACGTAAATACATTTTGCTGACAAAGGCAAGGAATAAGGATATTAGGTTTCATCTAACAATGAAGTAACAGATCTTTAAGCATAGAGGCCAGAGTAAAACTTATATCTTTGACTAAACCAGGTAACTTAGCCAGGTACCCATTATAATTGACCAGTTGGAGAAGATTCTCTATTGCATCCCAAAGACCAGATAAAGGAGCTTGCCTTTATTGAGTATTTTTCAGTGAAGTTGCCTGATAACCAGCGAATTCTCTCAATTGATGGCAATTCCCTTCCATTCCCTGGAATGCCTCAAACATCCCTTATCTTAAATAGCAACCGCTCCTGCGCATTTATGCCTACTAGTGTTTATGACATTACAGGTTCGAATGAATATGAAATGGACTCGCCATTTTTCCCGGTGTATGTGGCGTTATTCAGCTACAGGGGATCTCATTAGTCTTCATTTACGAGCTTTCCTCATTCATTTTGTTCTCCTCTTAATGTTAGATTCAAAACAACTGTAAATTTTTCATTTCAATTTTCTACCTTACCTTAATCCTATCCAGTAAGGTTTATCATCAGAAATAACATTCTTGACTTCTTGAAGACTAGCCGAATCTATTATTCTTCCAAGTCGTTCATTTCCGTCGCACTTGCAACCCCCTTTCTCTCCTAAATCTTCTCCTTTACATGGGTTTGAACTATGGCGATATGTGAGTGAGGAACTTGACTGGTAAATATCTAATGACAAGATAAAAGATAATTCAAGAAATCACATACCAACCTTTAAATCAATTGATTTTTCAAAGTCATTCAGCTGGCGCGTAATGAACCCCAAGGATTTCATCTGCTACAGCCATCTTCAACATCAAGGTTGAAAAATTCCCAATCTAAAAGATGCGTTTGCATACTGAAAACTGCAATAAAAACTTCGCATTTGAGCAGAACGGAAAGCAACATACATTTCCAACTGGTCGTAACCTGGTAACATAACATCGCTTGTACACTCAAAGTAAGGAAAATCTTAATAGCCAGCTGCACGTTGGTGGAACTTATATTTGTTCTTGTAACTTTAAAATTTTAATATTTACATTTCCTTTGAATCACATTTTCTTGATGGCGAACATTTGATTCGTTATTTTTCAAGATAATTTACAAGCAAAAACAAGAAGGGTGCGTCTACTTCTGCCCTGCTGTTGCGTTGAATATTTCATGAAAAATTGTGCAAATACTCCAGTTATAATCAACACCCTCAGTGCAAACTCATATTCGAATTCATTAGATTTTTTTATCGGCGGTACGAAGAAGTTGAACGCTTATTTACTAGCCACGTGTGACAATTTTGAAACCTTTGTGAATATTTAGTGAACGTTCATTTCCCAAGACTCCAACTTATTCAGACTCAACCAATCGAAAATTTTCTTTCTGGATAAACCAATTTCAAATTTGTGTATGTACTATTGTAGGTTGCTACAGGGTTTACGAACATTCTCAAAACTTTAGCAGAGCAAGTTTTCACTGACTAGCATCATCGCGGCAGCTTTCATACGATGAGTTTATGGGTGAAAAGGGCTTAGCCAGAAATTGATACTTTTTACGCCAGTACTCAATTGAATCTTAAACATATTAACACTCGTGATATAAATTTCAGCAGAGTAAGTTACAACTTGCGATGGAAAATAACGACGTGAATGTGACTTCAATACACACTAGCGCACCGAGGAATAAAATGGCTTTGATACAAACAATGAGGCAAAAGACAGACCCTTTCTTTCATGTCTGAAGCTACACTGAAAATTACAAGAATCAATATCAATAAGATATAAAAATATATATTGATCTTAAAAGAGCTTTGAAACAAAAAGAGAAAATTAACTCTCCTATGTATGTTTAATCTACAGTGTTAATACCGCCAGGGACACTAATAAGAGCCTTGTTTGTGTCAGTTTATTGAAAAAAAAAAAGGTGCAATCTAAGACATTACAAGTTACAAACTGTGCAGAACAAAGGTTTTCACTCATGATCATGAAAACAACAGACGTTGTTACTTACCACCCAGGAACACGAAAATTTCAAGCAGAATATGGAAGTTAAACAGGTTGATATGGAAAAAATTATTCATTTTCTAAACCAAGACGCCGTCGTTGTAGCTAACTTTGCCCAAGATAGCTTAATGTTCCTTTGAAAACTTTTTTTCCTGATCTCGTATCTTCCGTGCCCCGTGTTTATAAGGAGAGACGTATTTTACTAATTATGTAAATATATTTCTATCCTGCTTTTGCTGACTTCCTATGATTATGAGGTTTTGTAATCTTTTGTTTGTTAATAGATGCAATTGTGTCAAGGATGACTGGAAGGTTGTTCACCTGTGCATTTATTGACTATTGAGTGACACACAAAATTGCTTGGAAAATATTTCATATGATTTTCTTTTTCTTCCCTAATGAACGAGTAAATTCAGGAATACGAGTTTTCACCTGCCTCAGTAATTTATGGCATTCGTTCGGAAAGGAACAAAATTAATCCGGAACAAAGGGAAATTATTTTGTTAATGCATATTAAAAAAAACCACAACAACAACTACGTCAGGCGGGAAGAAAAATCAACTCGATGCCGACGCAAATGCGCAAATGAAATAAATTCTCTCTAAAAAAAATTGATGTGGTCAATTAATTTTGGATTCTTCACAACGAAAGTTCTTCCATGGTCAAAAATTATGATATTGCAGCTTCTAAGCAAACTTGTATCTGCTGATAATTGAAACGATCGAGTCTTGATTCCAAGCAAATATTCCAGTTTAATATTAAATATCACTCGCTACAACCATAGAAATTTTACTGAAGTTAAGATAAAAGAAAGTCTGAAAAATTGAGAAATTCGTTTAGAAAAACAAATCCCAAATACTCTTCCTTCCAGCTCAATTGAAGATCAAAGGATAGAATCTCATGTTATTAACACTGTGCATATGTGCGAAAGTTAATAACAACGAAGAAAACGCCAAAACATAATTTTTCTCTCAATAAGATTAAAAAAAAAAAGTTTCAAATCGTCTTCAACAGGTAGCTTAACGCACTGGTCCTTTTGGAAACTTAACATTAGTTTCGTTGTAAGTTTGGTACATTAACACCCTGTAGCTTTTCGAGCATATGTGTTCTCTTCATGCGAAAAAATACGTGCGTTGCATGATCGGCTTAACTTTCAAATGCAGATGCCTAAAAGTAACGAATTAACAACTCATTTGAATAATTGGCAAGCTACAAATGTCCTAATAGTAGACTACATCATCACCTCTCTTTTAAACTGATTAGTTTTTCATTGCCTTTTTCGATTTTCACATTTGTGCGGAAGTTCAGACGCAAGGCACATTAAAATTTTGGTTCTGCTAGAGTCTTTGGTTCTGTTAGAGTTGCAACCTTTAATTTAGTGCGCTATCAACGCCATGAGTCAGCGAAAAAATAACGTGCTCTCAATTCTTTTTAGAGTTTAAAAGGTGGACATTTCGAGGGCTCGGAGATTAATTTTACCGAGCAACTTTCACTAGTTCAAACAACAACAAACATATGAAACATATGTATGAACTGCGGTTATGAAACGTATATGTGCACGATCCTTCGCAGTAAAGCACTATTTGAGCAATAGTGAAAATCAGACCTGAAAAAAATTTCAGGCCTGTACGGGATTCGAACCAGTGACCTCTGCGATACTAGTGCAGTGCTCTACCAATTGAGCTAACAAGCCAACTGGGAGCAGGCCATCAAATTAATTCGACATAAACCCGTAGATGATAAATCAAACAACAACAAACATATGAAACATATGTGTGAACTGCGGTTATGAAACGTATATGTGCACGATCCTTCGCAGTAAAGCACTATTTGAGCAATAGTACAGGCCTGAAATTTTTTTCAGGTCTGATTTTCACTATTGCTCAAATAGTGCTTCACTGCGAAGGATCGTGCACATATACGTTTCATAACCGCAGTTCATACATATGTTTCATATGTTTGTTGTTGTTTGATTTATCATCTACGGGTTTATCTCGAATTAATTTGATGGCCTGCTCCCAGTTGGCTTGTTAGCTCAATTGGTAGAGCGCTGCACTAGTATCGCAGAGGTCAGTGGTTCGAATCCCGTACAGGCCTGAAATTTTTTTCAGGTCTGATTTTCACTATTGCTCAAATAGTGCTTCACTGCGAAGGATCGTGCACATATACGTTTCATAACCGCAGTTCATACATATGTTTCATATGTTTGTTGTTGTTTGATTTATCATCTACGGGTTTATCTCGAATTAATTTGATGGCCTGCTCCCAGTTGGCTTGTTAGCTCAATTGGTAGAGCGCTGCACTAGTATCGCAGAGGTCAGTGGTTCGAATCCCGTACAGGCCTGAAATTTTTTTCAGGTCTGATTTTCACTATTGCTCAAATAGTGCTTCACTGCGAAGGATCGTGCACATATACGTTTCATAACCGCAGTTCATACATATGTTTCATATGTTTTTGTTGTTTGATTTATCATCTACGGGTTTATCTCGAATTAATTTGATGGCCTGCTCCCAGTTGGCTTGTTAGCTCAATTGGTAGAGCGCTGCACTAGTATCGCAGAGGTCAGTGGTTCGAATCCCGTACAGGCCTGAAATTTTTTTCAGGTCTGATTTTCACTATTGCTCAAATAGTGCTTTACTGCGAAGGATCGTGCACATATACGTTTCACTAGTTCGTTGAGTCCGTTTGATCGAGGTCTGCTGTTTCATTGCACATCTCGAATTTCTTGCCAATACCGAGAGGTTTTATTCAATTTTCAAAACCTGAATCAGATTGAATAACAAAGGAGATTTCCTTAGCAAGGAATATTCTTTGTTAAAATAAGTTGTGTGCTTTATTAACTTGATAAACAGCTGCAGATTGAAGAGATATTGTAATGCAAAGAAGTCACCTGACGTTAGTGTGATGTAGAGTAAACATGTGAATCCAACTAAGAGCGAAGATAAGATTAACATTAAAGAGCCACTCACAATCGTTTTCATTGGATGAAATTACATAGCGCCAATTTGTAGCTCTCGAACTTACAGTACTTTTACTTATTCTTTAAAAATAAATGTAAAGCGTTGCACGAGGAGAAAATTAAGGGGACTTAATTTTCTCTTTGTTGTTCGCAATATAATATTAATATACGTATGATGCACGATCCTCGCAGTAGATAGCGCTATTTAAGTAATAGCGAAAATCAGACCTGAAAAAAATCAGGCCTGTACGGGATTCGAACCACTGACCTCTGCGATACTAGTGCAGCGCTCTACCAATTGAGCTAACAAGCCAATTGGGAGCAGGCCGTTAAGTTGATTCGTAATAAACCCGGGAAAGTGATAAATCAGATACAATTAACGGGTTTATTACGAATCAACTTAACGGCCTGCTCCCAATTGGCTTGTTAGCTCAATTGGTAGAGCGCTGCACTAGTATCGCAGAGGTCAGTGGTTCGAATCCCGTGCAGGCCTGATTTTTTTCAGGTCTGATTTTCGCTATTACTTAAATAGCGCTATCTACTGCGAGGATCGTGCATCATACGTATCTAATACCGCAAATATATGAACTTCATATATTTCATTGTATCTGATAATATTAATATTAAAGCAGATACCTAACACCTCCCGGTTAGCTCAATTGGTATAGCGCCGGACTATTGTGCGGGAGTTCGAGAGTTCAAATCCGGCCGGACCAACACTCACGGTCTTTAAATAACTGAGTAGAAAGTGCTGCCTTTGTAATAATTTCTGCAACCGGTTAGACTTTCTAGTCTTCTCGGATAGGGACGATAAATGGAGGTCCCGTCTCACAAGCCCTTATATGTGATTTAAATTTGTGGGACGTTGAAGAACCCACACACTCCTAGAAAAGAGTAGGGCACGTAGTGCCCGGTGATGTGGTCTATCTTTGTGCAGTTTCTATCCAGGGTGAATTGGGGGGAGGGGTGGTGCCTCGCATAGACCTTGTGTTCTGTTCGCCCTAACTCTTCCAGGTGTAGTCACACCCGGTAAAGTCGTTAAAACAAAACAAAACACGCAGATTCACCTGTAGGAACAACTGGCAATGCGCCACTGAATTAATACAATCAACAAGAATCAGTTGTCGATGAAAAATGAATAACTACGTCATTTATGTACACGACGACTGACTTTAAAGTTGACCATCTTTCTTTACACTTTCACCTGCAGCTCCTATTGATGTGCGGAACGCAAGTCATATTATGATCTATTTTTTACTTGTCTCGCCAATATAACTTCTGTAGCTCAGTTATTGAGAAGGTCTGAGGTTCTCTTCCTCGCAGAAGACTCAGATCTGGCAGAAGCAGGAGGAACCCACAGTTCAAGGCCAAAATCGTTTGGAAAGGTCAGTACTAATCCAGAATAAGACTTCAAAGATCATCAGGACTAAGCTTTATCTATAATGATATCTTTCAAACGATGTATTTGTGCTGCACTGAAACAATTCAAAGTCATCACAGTACATAATCGGTTTTCGGACGTATCCTTTCGATGATTTTTTAAGCCGGAGCACTGGAGTTCCGGGTAACTTCAGCCCTACGATACCAGAAGCACCACCATACGAAAGGTGTTTTATGTGATCATTTCTTTCTCAATTACTCAGTGTTCGATCGCATGCTCCTATCAAGGACATTCAAGGCTTTCAGGTCAGTACTACGTTTCCGTCTTATATGGATATATTCTTGTAAAGCCCGGTCTGTCTGTTGTCGGTGATAGACACAAAGGAGACTTCTTTTCAGCTAATGAAAAAGTAAAGAGAAACAAAACACATTCTCCAAGATGCGCATGAGCTGTATTTACAACATATGATTAATTCTTGGAATCACTAACCGCAAACTATTAGTCTTAACTGTAAAATACAAGAATGAAAATCTATTGCGAAATGCAAAATTATTGGAAACTTGCATTTGATTTTTACGTGTCAAGTGACAAATTTTGGTACCATACCAGCTGTATATTTTATCTCAAGGTTTGCTTCTTTTTTAAGACTGTCAGTAATTTACTTCGGCAGTTAATATTATCGTGAGGTCAGTAGGTTTGGAAAAGGCTTGTATTGAGAATATATTCGTGAAAACGAGAGACGAAGATTAAGAGCCGAGAGGAGTGATGCAGCTTTCTCTTGTATCCACCCTGTCAGAGTTAATGGGAGACACCTGATGTCGTCTAAAGGTTGGATCAGGGCTCTCCTTACTGTGAGGGATTTTTTTCAAGTCATGCTTTTCAGAACAACCGCTTGAGTTGTCAGCCACTGAACGAGAGCTTGGGAAGGTTGAATTCTTAGAATTGTCCCACTTCTGTTTCTTGCGAAGATATGCAGCGCGTACTTCACTGCTTCGCAGGACATGGATAACGAAAATGAAGAATCCCTAGAGGTATAAAATTTAAGAAGGATGAGTGGTTGCATGAGTCTGGGATATGAGTGTTGCACAGTGACTGAGAATAGTCATGGAAAGGACTTTTGCTGAACACTAACTGACGTCTCCGTACGTAGCGCGAGACATCTCGAGTCGTCGTCTCAGCTTGTTAAACAGATGGAGTCATCATCAGACTCAAATGAAGAGTTATTTGGTTAGGAAAAGATTAAAGGTCTGCTTCGCTGAGCTGCGTGCTCAATCTGTGCCCTTGTGTATCATTTACCGTTAAATATCGCAAACTGAACGCGCATGTATGTAACAGGCAGCAGTAAGAAAACAAAACTTTGTCTGTTGTTGTCGTGCAAAAGAAATCCTGTTTAAAGACTCCCATTGAGAAGTTGGTAATGCTTGAAACTATTACCTGAAGTGAGTTCAATATGGTGAAGATATACTGGAATACCAGACCCGCATCTGTTATGCTGAGAATACCAAATACCCAGGTCAGGCCCAGAAGAGGAAACAGCACCACGCATGCCTTCAACCCCTGTCTGAAATAATCAGATGTTGAGGGAAAAAGTAAGCATTTAATCTGAGATAAAACAAGAAAATGTCAGCACAGTGTAGACACATACTCACTTGACGTTAGAGGTGTCTTTTGTAGAGTGCATTCTTGTCATCTCGTACACCACCCGGCAAAGGATAAAGGAGTTTACCTGAAATGAAGATTTACGTGAACAAACGATTTCGACCGCAATAGAAGAACTTACTGGAGCGCATTGATTCTCATGAGTTTTTTTGAAGTGCAGCCGCTTATTTCAGGTTCAGTCATCTCAGTATGTGTATATTAATGGTATCTTTAGTACTGTTTTGGATAATCTTTCCATAATCATACTGGTGAGAGATTTTCTAAACAGTAGAGTAAACTTTAACAGAAGTCATCGGTCTTACCAGACAAACCGCGAGGACTGGAGCGGCAAAGGTCCAAATTAAACTATTTGAAAATGAAACCCAGCAGCTGTAGGAAAAGAAAAAATATATATTTTACATCAAAACCACAAGATTAATTTTTAATGTTGAAAATTGTTTATATTTTTCTTTTTTAAAGTGTCATTTACCGTTGAGTGTCAATTTGAAGCACGAATGGACTTGACAAGTTCTTTATTACTGAGACTCCCTCGAGACCTTTCGCAATGTTCCTGATAGAGCGCTAGATTAGAATATAAAGTATTCCCAAACGTTAAAAGGAAAATCTCAAGCCTTCAATATGCTTGCTGAAATACTTACAAGTCACCATGTACGTAGCCCCATATTCCCTCAGTAGAGCCAGAGGCGATAACAATCGATGAAGTCACCATTAGAAGAGGAAATCCTAAAAAATAGTGAATTACTCCATGAATATTCAGTGAATATGAACAACTTGTGCATTTATTTCACCTTTGACATCAATGGACGACATTGTGCATGTGATGGGTCCCTCGAACAATTAAGTTAATGCAAGCGAGATTTATGCATGTTAGGTACAACTTTCATTTAATTTAATTTTTCTGTAATTATGCATTTAGGATAACATTATCGCTGTAGTAGTGGTTTGGATACGTACCCCAGGAGAAAGCGTAGAGTAACTTCATTTTTACAACGGCGTTGTATACCTTAACCACCATGAGATACAAGTAGGCTCCCTCCATAAGCATCCAAGCAAATCCGGCCAGATAGAAATAGTGAATAGATACTGCCACAAAAATACAAGCTTCCTGTAAAACAAGAAAAGAAATTATTTCAGCAATAATGTAAAATTTTTATCGCCGATTCGCCTCCTCGTTTATCAAAGATTCGTTGGGCATATATCTACGTTGCATCTCAACCTTTCTGGTGAAATTATCACATTTGACTCTAATAACATTTACGAAACGTCATTCAATTCTGACAATTCTAACAACTATAATAAAGGTTTATGTGATTGTCCAGATATGTTTTCAGTTACCTGTTTTGACGTGGCATCAATTCCAGCTAGAAAAAAAATTTGCGCCACTGCTATGGCCACAACAAGGTTGAATCGTATCTGAATCTGCTCTTGTTTGAGATTCCTTACCAAAGAAAAAAGATAATAACAAATTTTAAAATCAATCTTTTTAAATCTCTAACATCATCGGCTGGTGAAGCACTTCTTAGTGAAAGGGTTTGTACTTACATTAAAACCAGATAAGCTAAGATGGTGAGGACTTCACCCAGAAGCGACAGTCCACAACCAACAAAAGTAACGATTTCCAAAGCTAATTGATGCCTTTCAGGAATCTAAAACAGCAAAAAGGCTGAGTCCTTCAATCTTAAAACTTGGATTCAATTAAAACCTCCACAGTTATAAAACGACATCCACAAAATGATAGAATAACTATGCTTTACTTTGCTACTCGCTTGGGTTTCTCCCAGTTGCATAAGAACTGCAAAGTTGGTTAGATGATTGCAGTTGCACATAACTTTGGTGTCGGTTCTATTAATCAGGAAACATCCTCTGCTTGACCAGGAGCCATTAACCCGCGTCCTATGTTTAGGAAATATATCTTTCATTAGTTGTCGCGAAGTCGTCAGAGGGAATCTTCGTTTTCAGAAAAACAAATTTCATGTAACATAAGTTGTGAAATGAATTAAGAAAAGGTACCTGATGTCAAAGTCCCAAAAAACACAGTAAGGCTTATCCTGGGGTTTTATAGGCTTAAAAGACAGGAAAAAGAAACGAAAAAAAAATAGTTTTACTGATGCTTTGATGTCTGCATAAAGTATATTCTATATTAAGTCTTCAGATTACATATTGGAGACATGGGCTCTGGCATTCTGCGGTATTTTCATTTATTATGCCTTATGGTGCTCCTCCATCAATTTACCAGAAGGGCCCTTTTACCGTTTACTGGTAGTTTAATGAGAAATTCCTTACATTACATTAATTTATCATCTACGGGTTTATGTCGAATTAATTTGATGGCCTGCTCCCAGTTGGCTTGTTAGCTCAATTGGTAGAGCACTGCACTAGTATCGCAGAGGTCAGTGGTTCGAATCCCGTACAGGCCTGAATTTTTTTCAGGTCTGATTTTCACTATTGCTTAACTAGTGCTTTACTGCGAAGGATCGTGCACATATACGTTTCATAACCGCAGTTCATATATATATATTACATATGTTTGTTGTTTGATTTATCATCTACGGGTTTATGTCAAATTAATTTGATGGCCTGCTCCCAGTTGGCTTGTTAGCTCAATTGGTAGAGCACTGCACTAGTATCGCAGAGGTCAGTGGTTCGAATCCCGTACAGGCCTGAATTTTTTTCAGGTCTGATTTTCACTATTGCTTAACTAGTGCTTTACTGCGAAGGATCGTGCACATATACGTTTCATAACCGCAGTTCATATATATGTATTACATATGTTTGTTGTTTGATTTATCATCTACGGGTTTATGTCAAATTAATTTGATGGCCTGCTCCCAGTTGGCTTGTTAGCTCAATTGGTAGAGCGCTGCACTAGTATCGCAGAGGTCAGTGGTTCGAACCCCGTACAGGCCTGAATTTTTTTCAGGTCTGATTTTCACTATTGCTTAAATAGTGCTTTACTGCGAAGTATCGTGCACATATACATTACTGTATAGAAATGGTAACCACAAGAAAAAACAAACAAGGACACATATGTAACATGAAAATCTTTTTTCAAGAGTTCGTGTATGCATGAGACATGTG
Organism: Stylophora pistillata; assembly: GCF_964205215.1. Classification (NCBI taxonomy): domain Eukaryota; kingdom Metazoa; phylum Cnidaria; class Anthozoa; order Scleractinia; family Pocilloporidae; genus Stylophora; species Stylophora pistillata. The sequence continues at coordinate 58,156,842 of NC_142520.1, read as the reverse complement.
CAGACCTACCTCTTGTAAAATAAATGAAATAGTTATGTTCTCTGCTAGCACTGATAACGGGGCCGGTGAGAGAGAACACGCTATGATTGGTGTTTGGAGTTTAGTATTTTCCATTTCCTTTCTGCAAGGTAAATGTTTTCTGTTGTAAACTTAATAATTCGTAAATATTTTTTTTAACGTCTCAACTAAATAGTCTTACTAATTAATAGAAAAGTAAGAAAAGGTTGGAAATTGAATAAGCTTCTATCGAATCCAACACCGCATATCTTTAAATACATACCCATCAAGAAGGTATTGGGATTCATCTGGAAGAAGCTCATGCAGGTCTCGGTAAGCTATTCCAAGTACCACAATTTCTATCAAGAAGTGGATAGTTAAATTGGATAGGATTGTTGATGACATGATAAACAAATTCTCAAGGGAAATAAGGAATTTCTTTAAGGGAGGTACTGTACTGCATGCTCATACTCTACCAAAATCTCCCTTTACACCCAAAATTTTATGCGTGGGCAAATTTTCGAATTTACATTTATCTCATTGAGGCCTTTTAACAACTCACTCACTCAAGGATCAAAGAATATGTATACTTGCAGAAAATTTAAAAAATGTTCACTACAGATCCAATATGAGCAATGAATTATAATGAAGGACGAACGATTCAGACTTACTCTGTTTTTCGAAGAGTATTGGTGGTAAAATGATCCTTCCACTTGAGAAACTATGATTACCAGATGATTGGCCTGGGAAAACGTCAGAAGGAACCACCACTTCCTTTTCATAACCTGCTTTAATATTCTGAACCTCTATGACTATCAAAAGAAAAGAAACAATACTGAAATGCACTCCTAAGCTTCGACCATGGTAAAGAAAGTAACGAAGTAATTGTCACTTGAAATGAAATTTATGTCAGGGTTGGAAGCAAACTGACAGACAGACAGACAGACGGACAGACATCTATATTTGTACAGGATAGCCCCTTCAGTGTAGTAAACACTGGTATCAGCGGGGGCCCTGTTAACCACCCATCCCACCCCAGGGGAGGACATCCATCACACAGTAATCTCGTGCGTGGGGAATTAACGTCTCCTCCCCCTAACCCTGCAGGAGACGGGACCTCCATTTATTCGTCCCTATCCGAGAAGACTAGAATATCTAACCATTTCTTGATGTGATAGAAAAGTAGCATATTCTTCTCAATTATTTTAAGACCACGAGTGTTGGTCTCTCTCGATCAATTATTGCGTTTTCCGGCTTCATTTTCATTTTGTTTTTCATTTTTATATGAATCCTGGATTTTTTTAATAAATGTAAAAGCAGGGTGTCTGTGATTAACAACGATCCTTTAATTAGCGGTTGGAACACGTGGACGCCATGATGGTATTCTTTTCTAATCTTCCCATAGTTCATAGCGAACATTACAAAGTCGTCCGTGAAACAGGAAGAAAATTGATCGAATTTTTTGATACTTGATGCTCGAATTCCATCGATTTCTGTATCTACCCGCAATTACTTTTTCCTGCTTATTAGCAATCCTTACATCTAATCACATTTTAACCATGGCCTTTAATATGATGTTGTGTTACGATTGAGATGTATAAAGGCACTACTCACCGAGGTGCCTTTCAGTGAGTATTGTGGTTGAGCTATAGTTATCATTTTCCAACAGATGCTTCTTGGCATATTTCGAGGCAAAATTTTCAAGGTGCTGAGCTGCAACCAACAAGTTCACTCCTACGCCTAAACTTCCTTCCTTTGCGAATTTGTGGAAAACTGTAAGTAAATGCTCTGTCTCGTTCACTACAGCCTAAAGATGGAAATGCATGACACTCATCAAAAAGTGATTTCAACAATAATCAGAATAAAGATGATAACAATTGAGGGAAAAATCAATACGCAGTTGATAAAAGGTAATGAAATATCGGCTTACCTGAAGAGAATTCTTGTCACCAACACTTAGCTGATTCACCTTATCGAAATATTTTTCAACCATCTAAAAGAAACAAAATTAAATTTCATACTTATTAACTTTCATGTCGTAATTTGCCAGTAGTGGACATTTTTTAAAAAGCTTAGACAGTTAGTTGAAGCTTCTATCCGTGAAACGTACCAGGATACAATATCATTTCAAATAGTAGGCCATCTTTTCGGTTTATCATAATTAATAAATTTGTAACGTCAACGGTAAAAAAGACATCCTGGTATTTACGATTGAGCTTTGTTGGATTTTGATCTCGAAATCAGCTTACACAAAAGTTTTCTTCTGTGCTCTGTTACAGTTCAAGGGGTAAATTGTAAAAATAAAATGATTTCGAAAAAAGAAAACCACTTGGTTGAACCCAGAAGTACCCGTGTGATAGCAAGTTGCATCTAAGCGTAGTCCCAAAAAGAACAGTGACGTCTTGTTTCTGACTTGTTGGCAAATTGAGTGGAAGCCATCACCACAATCAGGTTCTCTGCCAAACGAGTGTTTGGTTAAACCAGTAAAACCAGACAAACCAGTTGTGTAGTAAAGCCATAATGTGATAATAACCTTCTCCTGAGTATCCTCAGTCACCGTTGGAGAGAAAATTGTCGAGAAATCCTTTGATATATTGGTTGTTTTAGACGCCATAATCGTTGTGGTGTCTGTTTCTCCACTCTTGGTTGTTGCTGTTGCTGTTACTTCTGAAGCAAGTGACGTAGTGGGGGTCGATGACGCTGAAGCTATCAGAAAACGAATAGACATAGTAAATGCTCTCTCTCTGTTGTGGCTATAAATTATATCAGTCAACCAGTGGAGAATATGATGAAAAGAAAATAATTCAAATACTGGAAAATTATAGAGGAACGATCGACGTTTCGGCCATATCACACGGCCTTCATCAGGAAACTGCCGAGTCAGCCTAGGTCACGCAAGTGTCACGTGATAGCTGACTCGGCACGTCCCGTAACGCACGGGACGTTTGTGTTTTAATGTTTTAATGGCATTTATAAAGGGTCGTTATGAACAATACGATTTAAAGTGAAAATATTTCTAATGAACATGGATAGCATACAGTAAGGGATATTTCCGTTTACTTGTTCAGAAATGTCGCTTGAGATGAACGGCGTTGCTTTATTTAGAAAACTAATGCAATGCTGCCAAAAAATAATTAAACTGATCAGTTGACTCAGAAATATCTCCCATAAATTGTTTTCAACTTATAGAAAATGAAATTCTCAACCAAAGAAGCTAAAATAGATTTTAATATCTTCTATGGCAGCCTTTTTTTAACCTAAGTTTAGTTCTGTGACGTTTCAGCAAAGTAAAGAATTTTGCAATCTCATCGGAGTTGTTCTGCGTAAAACAAAACTACTGGAAAACAACCCTAAGTGAGACACAACTAAAGAGCATGCCCATGAATGTTACGAGGATGAAAACTCAGATATAAGAAGGTAGGGTCCCTTTAGTGAGCCCGTGCTCAAGGTCAAGAACAAGAAATAAAGAAACATCTTGAAGTATAAAGGCTTTAGAAGTACAATTGATGGTAAAAGCATTAAACCAACGGGGGAAATAATGAGACTACAGAGTTTTGAAAACAAAGATAATATTAACACACCTTAGAGTAAGACAAATAAGAAGCCAGCTCAGAGGAAGAGAAGGCAAGAGACCTACTTTTTAAGTAACTTTGTATGACATCTATGATTTCATCTCCTAGGTCATTTGATGATTCATTCAGGTCAACATTTATTATGTGTGTTTCCTCTTTCGTAATTGCTGTCAAATCTGTCTTGTTCACTAAGTCTCCAACTCCAACACCAATGATGAAAACTCGCTCATTATCCAGATCCGTCAACACTTCATTTAAAACCGCGTTACTAAATACCATCTTGTTATCTACCATTACAACAAGAATACGAATTGCAGTGGAACCCTTAGAGAACTGTTGGAAACCTTATTTCACTTCTTCTAGAGCCTCCACCAAGAGTGGTGTTCCAGAACGTTTTTCGATTTTATTGACGAGTGAGGTTAAGGTGTCCTTGTCTTGCATGTTGACTAAACCTAATTTTATTTCAGCTTCAGAACCGAAGACAAAAATGCTGTAGCGGATTCTGTTAATGCCATAATGGCGCAGATTGTACTTTTCATGAATGCAAAAGTGTTCTTAGAAGAAGGGGAAGTAGCAGAGAGAGCAAAGGTCAAGTCAATCAGTGGAGTATTCTCTGAAGGAAACGAAAGAAAGTCACTTCATGAAGTATCTTAGATCTAAATATTTTCTTAAAATGCTTATGATATCAAAGGTAAAGTCAAAGTATTAGAGTTAAGTTCAATTTTCATTGGAGCAGACAGAGAACATACAGAACTGAAGCAACAGCATATAAGGTAGGGGAGATTGACTGGAGAAATTGGTAAAATGGATATGTTCGATAAATTGAACCACACCTAACGTACTATTAGCTTTCTTCAGAAAAATGATTAGCATATGTACGTGATCGATTGATATATGGCTGGTTTTTCTGAGTCTTGAAACAAATCTAATATGATATTTAACAATTAGTCCACGAGCGCGCGTTGGATATGAGATGATAGATAGCCAAAGAGGTGCGTAGGGCCGAGTTGGCCATAATCATCTCATATCCAACAAGGGCGAGTGGAATAATTGTTTTATAAAAAACATTAAATTAAATTATTCAATTTTATTCAATTTTTAGCTCCCTTTTAACTTTAAGCTGACGCGTACGCTTACCATATTTGTTGATTATGGTATATTGGCTCATATACCATAATGGCTAAGCCAATAAAAAGTCTTGAATTGCATTATCCAATGATCCAGTTTTTAATAAAAAATTTTAGTAAGATATAAAACCAACTTCATTGGTAAGGCACCTGTTATTAAATCAGATTAACCTGTACAGCTGAAGCTGCTTCTTACCTGGGGATCCCTCACAAATGTAGCCGTGCTCCTCAGTACAGTTTGCAGTGCACTCTAGTTTAGGATCATCAGTTACCATGCAGCAGAATGTATGGTTATAATTCGACGCACTCTTCTCCTCAATATAAAGATGGTTTTTGACGATACGGAATGGACTGAAACCTTTATCCGGATTTTGTTCATCAACCCATTTCCAGTGATCACCTCTGAAATGAAAACACCCTAAAAAAGCTGTAGGAGCAGTAACATATTAACTACAAAAAAATACAAAATCCGAGCCAGTGACCACCGCCACCTCTACCTCCTGCATTTATATGTTCATGAATAATTAAATAATTACACAGTGATCACTTACTTCGAAAGCTGGAGACCTATCCAGTACCTTAAGTCATTGGTGGTATTTGATATATTTTTAGCCAGCTGAAGATCGGGAGGGTTCTTGATTTTTGCAAGATGACTTTTATAACTTGAATTACAATCTCTATTCGCATTTGTGTGATCTAATCTGTTATTGTAAACTGTAAACCCTTTTTCACCAGTAATACCTGTCAGAACAGTAAAAGAAAGTGGAATTCACCTTCTCGCAGTTTATCTATTTTCAAGGCACGTTTTTCTAACATACTTTGTACAATAACATTAGAAATGCTCGCTCGCTTACGGTTCGAGACCTATTGTCTATAAAGTTATAGACGATAATAAATGACGTATCATTTAACGCAATGCTCAATCTTCTATCAGCTATAATTATTACTGATCACAAAAATGACGTCAACAATGTTCAAAACTCTGCGGCGTAACCACTTGGCTACGAGTCGTTACGCTTCATGGTATTGGACATGGATGAATCTCGATCGCAGACAACGAAAAACACACAAAATCAACCTCTTTATTATGTTTACTCCGGTAATCAGGTGGTAGTCTAATCTTACCTATTATTTGTGGTTAATAACTACTTCTAAGTTGTGGGATTATTGTAAAGTTTTTTAATTAGTAAGTAAGATCTTTTTGACAGGGAGCCCACGTCACAAAGTGTGGTTTTCAGTGAGGCCCTGCATAAATCTAACGTAAGGATAACAGAAAATATAAATATGGTTATCAAGAAAAGGATAAAAGGGCATAATCAATAGAAGAGACTACATATTTTTAACAAGACGTCTAAAAACTGAAAAATCGGAAATGTCCCTAATGCCGTCTGGGAGAGCGTTCCAGTCATCTACTGCATGACAAACAAACCGATGCTGACCCCATGTACGCTTTGATTGTGGTTTACAAATGTTGTTATTAAAACGAGTGTTATAATCATGCATGTCTTTAAAATGATTAAAATTAAAATTCCAATCAATTAGTCCATTCAAGGACTTAAAAACCAAAAATAGACGATGAGATCTTCGTCTTTTTTCCAATGTATCCCAACCAAGTAGATCAAGAGCTTCTGTTGCTGATGAATGCTTTGGCATATCTAAAATTAATTTAGCTGCTTTATTCTGGAGTAATTGGATCTTGTTCATCAGAGTGGTGTTGGATTTATCCCCCCAAGTCACATCAGCATAATCAAGGATTGGCAGCACCATGGCTTTTACAAAGAGTTCCCTTGTATTTCTTGGCATAAGATGTTTTATTCTCTGTAAAACGCCAAGCCTCTGAGACACTTTGGTCTTAATGTAATCCACGTGATCAGTCCAAGTCAGATTCTCATTGATAATTACGCCCAGATACTTGAACGAATTGACTCTGTCTAACTCCTTCTCCTTGATTATTAATGTGAATTCTTCTAAGGTGTTAAGTTTCCTTGGACCGCCAATGAGCATGAATTTAGACTTCGAGATATTTAGTGTAAGTTTATGCTCGTAGAGCCACTGAGCTAGCCTGTCCAGATCCTGATTCAACATGGTCTGTAGGTCACGGGCTGATTGAGAAGAGCAGTAGATAGCAGTGTCATCAGCGAATAAAGTGACCGTAGTGTTCCGAAGGACCTTGGGTATATCGTTGATGTAAATGGCAAATAGTAATGGACCGAGAATAGACCCCTGAGGAACACCAACGGAAACCTTCCGCGCAGGAGAAGAGGCTTGACCAATCACAGTCTTCTGGTAACGAGAGGATAAGTAGGAATGGAACCACTCAAGATTCTTGCTGCGTAATCCTAGAGATTTGAGCTTCCCGAGTAAAATGACATGGTCAACGGTGTCGAAGGCTTTCTTCAGATCAATAAAAACTACACCATTTACGAAACCTTTATCCATATTACTTAGCACTTCATCGGTAAACTGCGTTAGAGCTAAAGCGGTAGATCTTGCACGTCTAAAGCCAAACTGGTTCACAGCAAGCAGATTGTTGGAGTCGAGGTAGCCGTAAAGTTGAGAATGAACAGCTCTCTCAATTACTTTACTGACCGTGGGCAGGATAGAAATGGGACGATAGTTATCTTTATCGGACTTATCACCTTCTTTGAAAAGAGCAGTCACTTTCGCACATTTCCAAGATGATGGGAATTGACCCTTCTCAAAAGAGAGGTTTATGATATCCCTCAGAGGTGAAGCAAGTACATTTGCTGCATCACGGAGTAAACGTGCACTGATGTTGTCTAGTCCTACCGCTTTATTGGTTTTCATTAGGCGCAGCTGCTTTTCAACAAAGGCTGACGTCACATACTTGAGAGAGAACGATAAGGTAGGAACTGCATCGTACTGAGTCGGTTTTAAACCACGAAAGGCCTTTGCAAGGCTCTTACCGATGCTTGAAAAGTGATTGTTTAGAGTTTCTGCAATGCCTTTGGGGTCAGTCTGCAATTTTCCATGACCAAAAACTGCATTAATTTCATTGTGGTTAGAGGGAAGTGTCTCTTTAATTGCTTTCCACATCTTGGAGCTGTCACCTTTAGCATCTTCTATCAGCCGACAATAATATTTCGATTTCAGCTTCTTTTCCTCGCTATTCGCACAGTTCCTCAATTTTCGGTACATTTGCCAGTGATACTACGAGTTCTTACGCTTCTGAGCCTGTTTCCAGTGGTAATCTCGATCACTCCGAATTTCGAGGAGTTTGTTCGTAACCCATGGTGTCTTTGTCCCCTTCACACGCTTTGATTTTATCGGAGCGTGGTCGTTTGCAATGCTATTGAAAAGACCTTCCCAGAGGAACACGGCATCATCAACATCATTAGCACTTTCGATTATGCTCCAAGGTAAGTTGCTGAGATCACGCAAGAATGCTTCTTTGTCGTAGCTTTTAAAACAACGATACTCGAGCAACTTTGGTGGAAGTTTCTTTACACCTCCCTTGATAGTACAGAACACAATGCTATGATCGCTGATGCTTGACTGCAGAACATCGGACTGCACGACCCTGTGAGTGTTGTTAACGAACATCAAGTCTATCGTGGTGCTAGAATTCTCAGTGACCCGAGTAGGTTTACAAATAATCTGAGAAAGACTGTGTTGTAATGCAAATTCATCAAGTTTACGGCGTAACTGATTCTTGGTGGAATAATCAATATTATAGTCACCCACCAAAACAATATCGGAGTTTTCAGTGTCGATGTGATTTAGCGAATCAGCTAGATTTGAAATAAAACCATCGATGTTCACATCATCAGGTCTGTAAGAACAGCACAGTATCATTCGTTTGCATTTAGGTCTCTTGATTTCCACCCACAGACATTCAAAGTTATGCTTTATGAGATCAGACATAACGACAAAGGGGATTCCATCCCGGACGAAAATTAAAACTCCTCCACCACAACTTTTGGTCAAACACTGTCTATCCTTACGCACAAGCGAGTACCCTGGTATCGTGATCTCATTGTCCAAAATATTTGGAGCTAGCCAGGTTTCAGAAAGAGTCAAGATGTCAAAGGAGTGTTTGTGGACAAGTTCCTTTACATGATCGAGTTTGTTTAATTAACAAATATTTTAGTTCCAATGCTAACTAAAATATTTGTTAAATCCCTCTCTATGTACTGTGTGTTTGGGCTCATTATGATAAAATTTCGTTTCTTCATTCTGTATGAGAGTGTCGCGATACTGAAAAGTTACAGCTTTAGATGTCCGTGTCGCTGTCAGTGTGGTCCCAAAAGTGACGTCATCACGATGACTTCTTTAAAAAATATCTCGTCGTAATACAGGCTCCTGCCTTGCTGTCTCACCGGTTTCTGTATTAGAGATGATTGACTGTCGAATCAAATAAACTGATTTGAATGCTAAAATTCTTCGAGCGGTTAGGCTCTGTGTCAAATAGACCAAAGTCATCAGTTTTATTCTCTCTTGTGTTCTTTTGGATGAAGTAAATCTCCCACTGAAAGCGAACTAAGGGATATGCACATTAAAAAAAGCATGACTTTGCAGCGTTCAAACTGCATACTGTGCACAAATGCAAGCTACTATTGGAGCGGTTTGTTACCAAATTGATACCCCAACTGACTGAAAATAACCGGAGAATGGAAAACGCTTTGTAACTTGAAAAAATAGTCCGAATGAGGTGACTGGTATAATGACGTTGTTCGAGCATAATCCAGGAACTAGACGGTATCGTCATTCTTAATACAGTTTACATAGCGTTTAGATAGTCATTGATATTTTGACAATTAAGTAAAAATTTGATTATATACTGCAGCTGGGGAAGGTTTAAAGCGAAGACGTAAGAGATTGGCCACTTGCCTTCGCCTTGTTGCGAGGGTTGTCGTGCTTTTCCCTCCAGAATTTGCCTCAGACTGTTAAAAATCTTTCTCAAGAATTATTGCAAATTTGTATTCTTTCTCTCTTAGGTAGCAATGGACAACGGCAACCATTACGCGAAAGCTATCACGCTCTTAGTCTTCCCCGTATTTAGTACGAACTGTTGCGTAGAACTCTGCAAGAATGCTATTCAGAGCCTGCGGTTCATACTTTCTCGTCCGTTTTGAAAGCGAGACATTTAACCATTCGTTTTCATTTGGTTGGGCGCCTTTATTTAGGCATTCTCCCTCAAACTCTGAATTAAAACATCGTTACTTCCTCCTCACCTATCCGCCATTTTATTTTTGTTGCGCTTTCGTGCTCAGTTAATTCAGTTTCAACCTTCAATACTCAATTTCAACTCTCTTCAATGTTTGGGATTAATTAACGTGTTCACAGCCAATTAGCATGCTGAAATGATGGCATGTGTGTTATTAGCCGCAGAATCAACGAGTTGTGCATACATGCAACGCTTTTAGAAAATCAATGTTGCGGCTAATTCTAAATATTCCGTTAGATTTTGTTAGTCATGCTGTAATTTATCGTCAAGGAAGAAAAAAGCTTGAGCTATTAATAGTTGAACGCAGACATAAAAACTATGGGTACTTTAAAACTGAAATCTGAAGAGCACTACATCCGTATGAGATGTCGAACATAACCTAGATACGCAATTACAATCATGGATACACCGTTTATCCTTTAAAACAGGGCAATCAAGGATTTGTCACAAAGAAAAAACTCTACAACTGTACTGCATGCAAATAGCCAATCATATGTTACCGAATATGTTACCGAATATGAATAACCCAGTTATAATGTGTATGGAGTACAGGTGATCTGCGCGTGTTAATAGTTTTTCCAAATACTTGAGCTAATTAATTTTTCCATAGCGACATCAGAATAATTAACAACAACATGTAAAAGGCCTATTACCTTAGTATTTATTATACCTTGACGCATGGTCTATCGTAATGAAGCAAACCCGTTATTTTGCGTAGGTCCCTCACGGACGGACAATGGTTATAGAAAGTGTGTTGTTTCGTGTTAAGACTGATTACTTTTCCCAAGAAAGGGAGAACAACACAATGGCTCACGAACTGCCCTAAGCAGACAATTTAGATTTATTTCACTACCTTGAGGGGGGAGAGAAAATTATTATAACAAATTACTCAGATGGAGCAAAACGAAAGAAAGGAAATTTCCATCAAACAAACCGCTTGAAATTATGATCAGACCGCCAAAAGTCATCAAGTCTCGAACAAATGCAGTCCTCATTTTAATTCTGAAAAAAGAAAAATAAACATATGATCAGTGTAAACGAGAATTCTCACCAAATAATTTAAATAGATTGCAAATTTAGAATTGTTGAAATGACTTGAGAACCTGAGCTTCACAGAAAGTCGATTTCTCGTGTACAAAAACAAGGAGGTTTCTATACTAACTGCAATGTAAAGCCTGCCCTTCAACTATTAAGCTGACAGCAGCTTCACAGGAATCGCAGTCAAAGCAAACAATTTGCTCAAAGCAGGACCGAGAGGAAATGATTAATAATAAGTTTTGACAGCCATTACCGAAGATCCCCTGTCGTGTTTTGTCATTTTGACGTAAGTCAATAGTTGCATCCTGCTTTTGTTTGACTTTTTTTTTAATATACAATCTTACATCTTGTAATGGGACACCAGAAATGAGAACTTTTCCCTTCTTCTACAAACAATCTAAATCTAATTTATGATGCGAAATTTCCTATTGAAAAAAAAGAAAGTATAATGCAGTTCTAGAATTGGGACGGAATGCTAACTAAACGATGTATTAAATTTTATCCTTTCGCTAAAAAAGGCCGTCTATTAAAGAGTTCATGACCCACCAACTTAATATTCACGGGAGCATTTGAAAGGTGCTGACAAATGTAGTTTCGTTTCGTCAAATAAACTGCAAGTAGCAACTTATAAAGACAGTTTATTAGGAAATGAATTTCTTAAAAATGTAAAATTTAAAATTGAGACAATTAAACACCATCTGCCTTCTAAGGGCCATTTAATTGGTGACGTCACCTGCTCTGTTTATTTATGTCTTTTATCAGAACGTACAAAATCCTGAATATAATTCCTTTTGATTCTGTATTTAGATGCTTTCTTCGCAGTCTCAAATAAAACTCAGCATCTATTTTCCAAAGTGCAGTTTGATTCGTTAATCCACTACTATATTAATCGCAAAAGAAACTGTGTGTGTTCTGAAACATGACTGACGGAAGACAAACAAATCATATTCGGTAATGTGCGATTGGCTAACTGCATTCAACTCCGGTGGTTATTTTAACGAACACAAGAAGACTGAATAAATGCACGCTCTTTTAATTTAAAACCCAGGAAGACTTTTCCCCATATCTGCTTGAAATACATTGTCGCTCTGTTTCTCTGATACATGCATAATACTCTTGTTACCTACTAAAAGTTAAGTAATACTAAGTGTTTAATCCACCTCACCATTAAAATAGGAAATGGCAATAAGAAAATTACGTTGGTTTTGTTCCTTTATAGAATACAGCAGCTTCAGCGCTGTTTTGACCAAATTGCTTTTCGCAATCGTTCGTAGGCACTAATACAAACTCCAACGAGCAGATCGTCTACTCGCGAAATAAAATACACTCAAGGATTTCTCGTTAGGTTTTTGTATCTTGTCATTCGCAACTCCTGACTCTGGTATAGAATCTCTATAACTCACAACTGCTCTATTGATCAAGGTTGAGTTAATAATTTAGTGCAAATACATCTGACATTTTGTAAGATAAAGCCAATTATTATGTGTTTCCCTATTCAATCTCGTGGATGCGAAAGTTTGATCACAGTGACTTTAGTACGCTCGACAGGTAGACATTCATAAAATATTGCCAAATCATCTACCCAGGTCGATGCAGTACATGAACTTGTATATGTGTTTCTCTGTATCGTGCATGGGATAAATTTCACTAATGAACTTTACCTAAGTTGAAATTTTTTTTCAAACGACAAACTTACTTCTTTGATTGCCCAGTCGATGCTAAAAGCTTTTCTTCAATAATTGAAGAGATTCTACACCTTCAATCATTGAGATCCAGTCGCTCCACTCAGTCGTTTACCATGATATTTGCTATGAAATTACATACCTTCGCTTCCTTATTTTGGACTAATTTTGATAGCTTGATTGCACATGAGTCTCTTCTTACTTACAAATGTTAAGCAGAAGATCTTATCGTTTCCCAGTATCTCGTTACAAAGACGCTTTCATCCATAAAGCGTTCATCGATTTAGGAACACTCCACAGCTTATTCCGCTGTCTGATTGGCTCGGTCAGCCAATGACGTTTTTTATCTCTGATAGTAAGGGTCTATGTTCGTTCATTGCAAAGAAATGTTGTGTATATATACAGAAAGGTTTTAAAAGGGAAGTGCTTTTGCAGCAAAGTTATTCTAGTTGCTATTAAGAAAAAACAGTTACAGCAGTGTATGAATTAAAATTTCAGGACGCCAAGCGGCGAATGAATCGGTCAAAAACTTCATAAAATGGGAAATGATGAGAAGCAGGCGGTGGGAATTTTCTGAAACGGTGCGGACGCTACCCTCTTAGATGTCCAATAATTTATCCAAGATTATCTTGGTCAACACCCACCGTTTTGACCGGTTCGCGTTTGCACTGCTGATGATATTTGCGGGTGTTTGACGATATGGGACACTGTTGAAAAGAGAATGATGTCACCTATGACAAGTGATTCTTAATAAAATGTAGATGTATATTCCTAAGCTCCGAATAGAAGCAGGTTGTATAATTGATCCTTAAGACAAATGCACAGGGGTCGATCAGCATTGGCTTAATTGGTATAAATTAGATGACGTCGTGGTTGTATGTATTTACCTGCCTCTGCATTAATTCTCTTTCCTTCGGAAAATATTTATGAATTTTACTGTTACCACTTCATCTTTGGTTTTGAGCTATGAATCATCCCACTGCATTTCTACCTGCTTATTCACTCAAAGTTTATGATTGGTTTATTACGAGTTGTCCATGTACAAGACCTTCCTCGTGTACGCACCAACCGTTTCCAGCACTCGTTCATCCCAGCAATGTGTAGATTAGCGAACAACAACCTAGTGTAAATATACGTACATAATTAATAGATTCGTAGCTTAGTAGTTTTTTCAATTTCTAGCTTTTAAACGTCACAGTAATCCATTATATCCACCTACCTTTTTCGCTTCAAGCGGTGCATACGGCTTATTCGAAAAACAATCTCTTTTAATCGCATGAAACAACTGTGCCTCCGACTCAAACAAATTCTACCAAAACTGTGTTAATTATGTCTGAAAGCACTTGTCGTATTATGTATTTGTTCGTCCAAACCACCAATGACAGCTGTATTGACATGATTGGAGCCAAGTGAGGTTGCATCAAAGGCAATCCCTTGATTGTGTAAGTTATAGATGAAGGGCGTTTCTTAATTAGTCAGAAGAGAAACTCTTTCAATGGAACAATGTTTGTTCCTCCGGTGACATTAAGCAAGATAGAGCACTAGCTTATTTTTCTTTTCGATTGCTTTTGTGACAGAGTTTAATCCAGAGACCAGATCATCTTTTTCTAACAATCCACATTTTTAATCCCGCGTTGTGCAAAATAGGAAAATTGAAGGGGATGAGTATGACTAAACATTACTATATATGATCGTCTATGTAAGTGTATTGCATAAAGACATTACCTGTCACCCGGCCGGTTTCTTTACTGAATTCTAGTCACCAGCAGTTTGGAATTGATTCTAAGATTTTATCAACTAAATGTTTCTTGGCCTGTAAAAGTCATCGTAAATAAAATTTATTATCTGTTTTATCACACCGATGTCTACTGAATCATTACGAGCATAAAAACGACTTTTCAGGTCTCTCTGAAAACTTTAAACGCTTTTTATGATCATTTCTCTCGGTTTCGTTTCACAAACGAAGATATGTCAGGGACCCCGGGTACGCTTGTGGCAGAGCCGGCAGACATCCTCTGATACAACCGGTGCAAGAGGAGAAGTGGTTCATGCTTTCTTTCCGATCTTTTCTCCTCCTCTTCTCATCAAACTTGGCTCTTCCGGTGCTAGGCATATTAAATTGAATACGTGGGAAGAAGACGTTTGTTTTGTTTTATTCTGCGTTGATAAGAGATAAACTAAAAGTGCTTTCGGAACAATAGCTGATACAAAAATCCTCCCAGAAAATTTTCAGTTACCTGAGTAGGTCTCAGCGTAAGAAGTGAAATCGAGATAACGATAAAACGCTGGCTACTTATCTCGTAGGAATATGCAAATAGCTAGTGTTTTCTATTCAATAGTTATCTCTGACTGCCAAAAGTTTCGGAGCATTATCCTGAAGACCCGCGTGTTCAGTGGCTAACTTGTAACCACGTGTCCTAGATGCCACCGGTCGGAGTTCAAATCCCTGATTTTTTCGTGATGTGCATTGGCATCTTACCAGACTACACGACCTACATAATATTATCTGACGAAACTCCTTTCTGAATAAGGAATTCATTCCAGCGTATATGGCGGGGTTAACAGAGTTTGAAATATACAGAAAAAACATACACAGAAGTTCTACATTCCTAGGCATGCGCATTATGAAAAAGCGCCGTAATACAACAATAACCCACAAAGGTATCCAACAGGACAAGAAAGTGAAAACAACAATGAATAGAGATCTACTTAGTCTAATTTCTTGAACGGAAATGCGGGCTTCATTTCCTCTCGAATGTCTCAACGAGGGAAATACCCCTGCTTGATGCTGACGAAAAGCTTTTAGAACTTTCGAATAACAAAGCGTTGTAGCCAACAATGGGGTGATGAGAAAGAGAGTCAACACTATTAGGTAGTGAATTAGTTTTTCTTGTTCCCCGCGGTGTTTTATTGAACACTGTGCATAACCAGGTACAAACTCAAAATCTTGCAAATTGACCAATCTTGGAATTGCAATGTAGCCAGCCACGAAAAACCAAACAAAAACCAGCCAAATACGAGACCTTTGGCGAGAAAATAGCTTCTTGTAGCTCGCGTTAGATCTACAAATCCGAACGTATCTGTTAAAAGCTGTTAAACTCATTGTAGCCGGCGAAACATAGATGACAAATAAGTTGATGAAAGCGTGGAAATGGCAAATGGTATCTCCGAACGGCCACTTTCCTGAAAACAGAACCAACTCAGCCATAGGCATCACAAAAACCGCTGAGAGTAAATCGCTCACAGCCAAAGCTATGATATAAAAATTAGTAGGTGTGCGTAACCTTGGATTTCTACAAACAGATAGGCAGACCAAAATATTTCCCACGAGCGAGAAAATGTTCAAGACGACTAAAGACAATCCTTCTACGAAGACCAGTTTTGAACTTCTTGATGCAAGATCGTTGGCCATTTCCAGTCGTCGAAAGAGGAACTTTCTCTAGTAAAACTGACACAGTACGTCCCAAATTAAAAGGCAACTGAGCAAACACTCGATTATCGTTTCCGTGTCCATTCTCTTTAAGACCAACGCATAAAATTTTATACTCACTTTTTTTTTACGAAATGTCACTATTGATTAGTCTACTCTGTAAAAAACTTGAAAAAAACTTAATTCTTTGTCTTCCATTTCCGTTCTTAATGCAATCAGAGTGAATCAATTGTTTTATATTTCCTGACCTGAAATGCTAATACAAATACTACGAATCTTCTACTTGTTTACCGCTTGTTTTTCGTTCCAGAATCACTTCTTAAAAAAATGTTACTACTCCAGTTGAACTTAGCCAGAGTTTTTTAAATCAGTTTAATACGAAGGAGCTGAGTACTTCGTTCAAATGTTTTTTCGCTGCCTACTGGCAGGTTTGACTCGAGTATTCCACAAAACGGGGGCGTTCTACAACAAACAGACTTGTTCCCGTTTTGCCTTTAGAGACTGATTTTCAAGAAATGCGGTTCTGTCAAAGAATAAAATTCACAACGCTGTGGTATCAATTTAGAACATGGATTTAAAAAGCTCACTTCATCTAAATTGTAGCGTTTGATCGATCTTCGGAAACAAGTTCTCTTTTTCAGTTTTTGCTTGGTAACAAAATCAAATGCACATATATTTGATGTTCAATATTTCTTAATCAAGTCCAACTGTCTAAATGTGACTTATCTTGTATCCTGTCTGATACATTATAGATATTGATGCTTCGGTTCCATTGTATACAAAATTTCGCTTGAGGCACTGAAAAGTAATCATGGGCGAGGGGGATCACAATTAAGTACAACATAGCATCTGTATTTTGGCTCTCATTTTGATTCACGTCGATCTTGAATTTTGCCGTCAATACTGGCGCTGCAACCCATCCACCTGCGGACAAGAGTAAACATCAGACAAGCTCCTGGCCAATCAAAACATGGGAAATTCTTGAGATTACTTTTTTCATCTCTTTCCGTACTTCAGGTGGCCACAGAGTAATATTTTATTCAACTTCTAACTGAGTTTGTTCAAGCGAAAAAAGTTAGGGCTGATTCTTTAAAGAAGAATCTGTTAAAATATATGTGATAGCATCACTTAATGTTCTTTGAAGCCTTTCTTGCGTGGTGGTTTACATCTTCAAATTACAAATTTATCATTAAAAAAAATATATATATATATATAACAAGTTAAAAGGCCTCGAGCCAACAGTGACGCCGCGCCAGAAAGATCCAAAGGGATTCACAGTCCAAACCTCGATAAATAGTAGGAAAATATTGTAGTACACGAGGACGGACAACTTCGAGCTAAGAAAGACATATACTCAAATAAAAAGTCTAAGAAAGTTTAATCATTAAACTTTCTAGACTTTTTATTTGAGTATATGTCTTTCTTAGCTCGAAGTTGTACGTCCTCGTGTACTACAATATTTTTCCTAAATATATATATATCTACATATGCAAGTGCATAGCATGAAGAGCCGAGAACCTGGCTGTGAACTTAAATTCATTTTATTTCATTATTTCAGTGAATTTCCTGAATGTTTTCTTTTTCTTTTTTAAGCCTTCAAATATTTCCTTTTAGCTTTTGTTTGTAAAAATAAGGTTCTCTTGGTTACTTTTATCATCCGCGTTTAATTTGGTAAGATAACAGATATAGGCGAACACTTATATATTCATAATAGTCGATATGCCACACGTTGCCTCTGATATAACATAATTGACTGTTTTTTTACCTTTTCCTATTTCCCTTGAGTTTGAATACATCATCGGGCATATGAAAATCTCGTCTGGCTTAAAAGCTAGCTTCACACAAATCGATATCCTTTCAGGACAACTTTTTAGGTGGAGCATTTTGTAATTACCAGTTCTACAGATTGAAGAATAAAGGGCCGATATTCTTCCAGTACGGTCCCGAGAAAGCTTGGTTAATAAGAGATTTATTATACGACTCAAGTTCAAAGGGACACAAGTGCGGTATCACTCGGGACCATTCGGGACAGTGCCCGGTCCAATACTTAGAGAATATTGGACCGGCAATAGAGCATTTTGATTGGTTGATTTTAGTTATTGGCCCTCTGACTGCCCGAGTCGTGTAATAAATCACCGTTATTATAAATCATGTAGATGAAACTGGAGAGGGAACGTCGATTCCAAATATTTTGGTAGTATATCCTTTCATTAATGTAGACACCACGTACCGCGAACTTCAACTGGATTCCAGTCTTTGCCAATGTGTTCGATGAAATCATTCCACTAGACTTGTAGACAATGCACTAAACAAAGTGGCAATGTTGCTTTCGGTCACGCTGAGAAAAAATTCTCCTCACTAAAGTCTATAGCTTATAGGTGATGAGTTGCCTCTTGAATGGCCATCCAGTGTTATTATGAGGTGTTTATTTGCAATGTGGCTGTTGTTGTCGTCATTATTTTCCCTTACTTTTCATAGGATTCTAGAAGAAATTGTTTGAAACAAAGTACAATTAGAGAGCAATAAGAGAACATCACCTAGAGCTGTTCATATTTCGTGTTTGCTTGATATGGTCATCATGACAAATACTGATCGAACTGTTGGGTGATTGCTAAGTCATTTCCATGAAACATATCATTACTTGTTGAAAAACAACTCAACTGAATCAAAATTAATCAGAATGTAAAATTGAGTTATCTAATTTCCTTTTTTTTTTATTACAAACTAGATTAACATCCTTAACATGTACGCAATATTAGAGTAACAGATGAAAGCCTCTCCCAACTAACTCATAGATGGCGTTATGGAAATAAGAAGGTGGACCCCTAAAAGGTTTATACATCTGCACTGATGCCACTCATACCTGAAACCGACAAAGCAAAGGGATCATGAATTGCATATTCATGACCTGTAGTGCCGATAAAAGGTTCAAACTTCAATGATTAGCGGCGCCCAAAATGACCGGTCAATCTATGAACCCTTTTACTCCCCAGTTTATCTCATTAGTGATTCTTCTTACTGTCTGTCATACAATTCTGATGATTTTCCTTCGGAGAATTTGATATTCCTCTCTTCTTATTCCTTATCTACTTGATATTGTATTTATATTGTGAAAAGAAACTCTGAAGTGTTATCACGCACGTACGACTCAAGTTTTTGAAGAAGCTCATCATTTCCCTTTTTCTCTTCTCCTTTTGGCGCTGAAACAATTAGAAAGTTTTTTTGAAGTGAAAACCTACCAATTATAGAGCTCATCCTATCACCGATCGCAAAGTCGGTTAAAAAGGTTTTGTTTGCACAAGCACCTTTTGTTTTGTGAGGTGTGCCAATCAAGCAGTAAAACAATAAGATATGTGTTATTTATTTTCCACCTATTGATTTATTCAGTCCACATTCCACGACAACTTCTTGTCTTGAACTTTGACATATTTGCTCTTTACCAAAATATCGTTCAGATCATGGCAGTTTACATCACGAAGGTAGCTTTTTTCACTCGTCTAGTCTTGTTATCTCTTGTTATCTCGTTAGACATACTTTTGTCATTAACTCTTTCTTTCTTTACTGCATGTTCCTGCAAGTTTTGACTACGGACAAATTTGGTTTACACATGCATCTAATGGATGATGAACTTTTACAGCGCAGGACAAAACGAAGCGGCCAACCTCGGTACTTAATCAGGAAAACTGCTTGAATTTTAATACACAAATCCAATTTCCGTTTCAGACTCGACAAAAACACAACTTTTAGCGCTTGTATAATTCAAATATTCCTCTTTAGGTTAGTTTGTAATTCTTTTTAATTAAAATCGAAACTCAAACCTGACAACAACAGTCTTAGTCAATTAGAGTTCACAATTGTCATTGGGTGGGACTATTATTCGACTCATACAATGAATCCACAATTTTTTCTTATTAAAAGTTAACTAGAAAGGCAATTTTTCCCATCTGAGCGAAACAAACAATGAGAAAACATTTCATTGAAATAATCTCCGTCGATTTTCTCATTTTCCATCTTAAGGCTTAGAGGGAAATTTTTCCTTTCAAGATATGTTTCTCAACCTTTTTCAATTCCTTTTTTGCGAAGTTTAATATGATTTGCACCTGCATGGCTAAAAGGAAATGTTTTGATAAGACGATTGTTATAAATGACAGGTTAGTGTTTTCACTCTAATTCATCTCAGTCAGAGATAGATAGAGAGAGAGCGATCTGATACCACAGTTTTAATAGGTCGTTCATTTATCAGCACTTTTATATTTATTTATTTCTTCTCGCTCAATTTGTCCAATTTAATTCGAGCTGCGGCTTGTATTGGAAAATTTTGCGTTAATCAATATTTATATCTTGCTTTGTTTGATATGGAAGGTTGGCACTTGTTTTATTTATTCAAAGCCCTCTTGGTGCTTAGTGACGCTCGATATCTCTCAAGTTTCCCTATCTAAGAATCTAGATGTTTTGTAGACGACTGACTAAGCTTTTAGCTGAAAGTAACTGAAGTTCAAAAGGAGATCGCGCTAGATAAACTATATTTCTCCAATGTTTTTTAAACAAGAGATGTCTATCACGCCAGGTGCTTTAATTTTATTTAGACGTCGCCAATTTGAGTAATTTATTCTGACCAACCCATCATATACACTGGGACAATTTTCTTGTTTTGTTCAAAAGAGTGCTTTCATCAACACAAGCAGTGGAAAGTGAACTTTTCCTCTTCACCTCTGAGGCCCATTATATCCTTATACACGCAGAGAGATCACCCGGTGCTAATGTATTTTTCTTGTAAGTTTCACAAGTCGTTGAAAATTTTGACCAAACAAATAAGGAAGGAAACGAAGCAGCATAATCGTTATGCTTTCCGGTTGTGAACGGTGAAATGGCGTACGATCTTAATTCTAGGAGTCTTCCCCTAAAGATTGTGGAAGTAAGCTCATTGGTCATCTTGAATGTTTTGTCTTTGACTGGGAACACTTTGGTTTGTATTTCAGTTTACAGGAACACCAGACTTCGCACGACTACAAACTTATACATCATCGCTTTAGCAGTAAGTGACTTGCTTTCCGCTGTTTTTGTTATGCCTCTTGGAACTGGTGCACTAATAACGAGTCAATGGAGTTTTGGAGAGGTTCTTTGCCAGCTTCATGCTTTTTTCAGTATGTTTGTGATCTACGTTTCTCCTGTGACGATGGGGCTGACTGCTGTCAACAGATATGTGAGAATGTGCAAGTCTGACCAACAATACAGAAAATTATTTTCAGCGCGCAAGTCACAGGCCCTGCTTATCATAGTGTGGTCCTTTGTCGCGTGTTATGTCCTTGTTCCTCGCCTAACTGGTCTACAAGGCTTTGAATTTGTTCAAGGCTATGCGATATGTTCTTTGGCTCATTCTAGCGAAAGCGGGAAAATGATTCATTACGGCATCGTTCTTACTCTATTCTTCTTGCTCCCGCTAATTTCCACTATTATCAGCTACATAAGAGTTGCCAAAATGATTAGACAACACAACTTGGGTGCGTTTTCAACGATTCAGAGATCTACAGGAAACGTAGCGATCAGTGCGCACGAGATAAAAGTGAGTAAATCGCTTTTCGCTGTCGTGTTTGCGTTTATGATCTGTTGGATTCCATTTTGGGTGATTGTCATCTTGAGGCGCTTCAATCTGGTGGGAAAAATGCCTCGCAGTTTTGAGTTACTCTGCATGTTTCTCCTCTACTTTTCCAACACAATCAATCCTTTCATATATGCTGGCATGAATCACCTGTTCAAACGAGAGTTCCGAAAAATACTCTGCTGTGAAAACAAGGGCAGAGTTGGAGTCAGTGCAATGGGAGAAGGAACACAAAGCGCAAATGTACTGGGAAATACTCTAACAAGTCGAAAAGACAACTATCACATTAATTCAGATAACAACTATAATTACCAAAGCCAAGAAAATTATCCAAATGAAGAACCTGAAAATTTTGAAGAGCTCAAAGTCACCACAATAACTACTTGCACAAGTGAAGTTGCCTCATAAGGGAAAGAAAGCTTGAAAAAAGTGATTAAGTGGAGAATTTAGTTCAATACTCCTGATACTGCTAAAACATTAATTGCTCTTAGGAAAACAAAGAAAAATTGCGAAAAATTGAAGAATGGTGCTTTATAAAAGTTCAAGGTATTGATAGCAATCAATATTTTTAATCAAACTGATTAACTGAATAATTAAAACAAATTATTGAATACATAAATGACCGATAAAAGCCAGACGGTAATTTTATGGTTTTGACCTCAATCCCTTCTAAAAACAAAAATAAAATGAAATAAATTAAATAAAATGAATGAATGAATGAGTGGAGGACTAAATTAATTATTGATTGAATCAGTAAATAAATAGCAACTCTTTTTGAAGAAAGAGGGGAAAACGGGATGTTTACTAGGACGGTGAACGAGACCGAAAAAAATCTAAGAGAAGAAAAATTAAACTCATTAGTGAAGATTCATAAATCAGGTAACAACCTTTGAGAAAGACACGAAAACTTGTAAATCAATATGGAAGGTGATACGTAACACGTTAAGATAAAAAAAAAAAACTGATTGTAAAAAATAGATTTTAATGTAAATAGAGTTACCAACTGCGTGTCCTTGTAATAATTGGCTTACGAATAGTTTTTCTGTGTATCTTACAGGGATTAAAATTCACTAATTAACGTTAGCTAAGTTGAAACTTTTTTTTCAAACGACAAACTCACCTCGCCCAGTCGATGCTAAAAGCTGTTCGTCAAAAAGTCAAGAGATCCTACACCTTCAATTATTAAGATCCAGTCATTCAACATACCTCCGCTTCTTTATTTTGGGCTAATTTTGCTAACTTGATTGCACATGACTCTCCTTACCGCCAAATGTTAAGCAGAAGATCTTACCGTTTCCTGTATCTCGCTATATTACAACTGAGATGCTTACATCCGTAAGCCGGTCATCGGTTTAGGAACATTTCACGGCTTACTCCGCTTTCTAATTGGCTCGGTCAGCTAATGACGTTTTTTATCCCTGACAGTAAGGGCCCATGTAAATGAGTTTGACTAATGGTCGTGGGTCGTGGGTCGTGGGTACAAGTCGTGGGTCGTGGCTGTGGGTGTGGGTGTGGGTGTGGGTAAGAGTCGTGTGTGTGGTTAATACGTAATAATAAAAATAACCATTTAAAATATTAAATATAATAATACATAAATTTTATACAACCCTGTCATTCATTAATTTAACTGTTCTTTGCTCTAGTTATTTTTTTTATTTTGTTTATTCAATTTACCCTACTTTACGTCTATTTTTATCTGTTATCTCACTGTCAATGAAATTAGTTTCAGTTTCGCGACGGGAAGAGAGATAAATCTTGTAATTACATTAAATTAGTTTCACAACACGATAATTCCGGATCTGTCACCGGCGCGATCGCCGACGAGAGTCCATTGGTCGGCTACTCTGGGATTTGATTTTTCCCTTTTTCTGCTTTTTAGGGTTGTTGTCAAGGGAAATCCACGGGACATTCTTTTGTTCTCTTGCGGTTTTCAAGCCCCAGACGATAAAACTTTCCCGAGGTAATTTACTTAGGGAAAAATCGGTCACACTTGCAAATTTGAGTTTCCCTAAGACAAAACCCTGTAGTGTGACAACAGCTGATATCGCGTTTACGATCCTCCACTGTCGAGTTACCAGTCTGGCAGAGGTTATGTGTGTGCCTTTTGAGTCAGTCGACTTGTGCACAATCAGTTTTTCTTTGTGTATACAGTGTGTAATTACCAGATTTATCTATCATTCTTTTGTCATTGATGTTGTCAGACGAGATTTCGGAATTTCTGTTCCTTGGCCCCTGACTTTAGCCGCAAATATAGAATTCACGAGCGCTGTCGCAATTTTAACGTTATAGTACTTCTACTATATGAAATCATTTTTGGTACAATCGTACAAAGCAGCTCAGGTGTCTCGTTAACACAGACCTCGAAAACGCAGAACGCAGACCGCAGACCGCAGACCGCACAGCTCGAAAAACGTGTACACGTACACAGTGTGTAATTACAAGATTTATCTCTCTTTCCTTTATTATCAAACAAGATCTCGGAATGCGTCGCGAAACTGAAACTAATTTCATTGACAGTGAGATAACAGATAAAAATAGACGTAAAGTAGGGTAAATTGAATAAACAAAATAAAATAACTAGAAGAAAGAACAGATAAATTAATGAATGACAGGGTTGTATAAAATTTATGTATTATTATATTTAATATTTTAAATGGTTATTTTTATTATTAAGTATTAACCACACCCACCACTTTTACCCACACCCACAACTTTTACCCACACCCACACCCACACCCACGACCCACGACCATTAGTCAAACTCCATGTAAATGCATTGCAAAGAAACGTTGTGTAAATATACAGAAGGGTTTTTAAAGGGAAGTGCATCAGCAAAAGAGTTATTAAGAAAAGACCAGTTACAGTTGTGTATTAATCAAAATTTCAAGACACCAAGCGGCGAATGAATCGGTCAAAAACAACATAAAATTAGAAATCATGAAAGGTAAGCGGTGGGAATTATCTTTAACGGTGCGGATGCTATTCTCTTAGATGTCTGAATAATTTATCCAAGATTATCTTTGTCAGCACTTGTTGTTTTCACCGGCTTGCGTTTCCACTGTTGAGGATGTTTGTGGGTGTTTGACAACCATGTGTTACGAGGATCGAATTATTTTTACTGAATCTGTCACGCAATCCCAGACTTTTCTAGAATTATCTATAATCTGTAATATTCCAGAAACTTCTTTCATGTGACTCAGCAGTTTCCAAAAATAGTACAACTTGTAATACGCTATAAATAGTAATAGAACATTCTAGATAACTAAAGTAAATGTATAAAAGCTGGCTTGTGAGAAGTACAAAAGAGATTTGCCCGAGGGCTTACCCTCGTGGCTTGCTGACTGAACTTTTGGAAGCTATGATATGACAAGGCAATGACCTTTTGACCTTGCGATATCCGGAGAGAAGAAAGAGATGAAAAAGACGATAGTCGAGAGAGGAAGAAGATTGAGAATACAGAGTTTACTATGGAGTCCTCCGGAAGAGTTTGTGTACAAGGAAAGAATGCAATAAGTCAAGAAAGCCAAGCGCTGTGGTATTCACTCGGCGGATGTTGGAATTGGAAGTTGATCAAGACGACGAACACTTACACGGCATGAAGGATTGTAAGCCTGCTTTATGAACTGCTTAACTTAATCTCTAACCTAAGTACATTAAACAGTGTAAAACTAATTAAATAATAAGATACAATGAAATATGTGAAGTTCATATATTTTGTACTGCGGTATTAGATACATATGATGCACGATCCTTCCAGTAGATAGCGCTATTTAAGCAATAGCGAAAATCAGGCCTGAAAAAATTCAGGCCTGTACGGGATTCGAACCACTGACCTCTGCGATACTAGTGCAGCTCTCTACCAATTGAGCGCTGCACTACCATTTTTTTTTTTTTTTTTTTTTTTTCAGGTCTGATTTTCGCTATTGCTTAAATAGCGCTATCTACCGCGAGGATCGTGCATCATACGTATCTCATACCGCAGTTCAAAATATATGAACTTCATATATTTCATTGTACTGACTTATCACTTTCACGGGTTTATAAAGAATCAACTTAACGGGGCAACCCCAGTTGGCTTGGTAGCTCAATTGGTAAGAGCGCTGCAATACTATCGCAGAGGTCAGTGGTTCGAATCCCCTACAGTCCTGATTTTTTTTTTTTTTTTTTTTTTTTTCAGGTCTGATTTTCGCTATTGCTTAAATAGCGCTATCTACTGCGAGGATCGTGCATCATACGTATCTAATACGGCAGTTCAAAATATATGAACTTCATATATTTAATTGTACTGATACATGTATTATACATACATGTCTGTATATAATTATATGCACAATGCTTGGTGAGAAAAGGAAATCAACCCGATATTACATGTATTTAGATATTAGACAATCACTTCATTCCAGATGCAGTCTGGGATAAATTTTCTTGCTAAGTAAATTTTTCAAAGGTCTAAGGAAGCGTATGATTAATCTAAAATTTTTATTCATATGATAATTGTACTTTTCTTGTTATCAACAGGGTTGTGTGGTGGGTTGGGATCTAGCACATGCTGTTGGAAATGTGGAATTGCACCTTCATGACTGGAATGTTGACTTTGCCTGTTGGTGTTCTTACAAGGTAATATACTATTTCTATTTAATTCTAAAAATTAAAGGGATTTGTGGAATGAAGCCTTGAGTGATTTTTGATGGAACATCATATTCTCCGTATGTTTCAAAAAGGAAAAAAAAGACAGTTTGGAAGGAGAATATTGTAGACTATCAAAAGTCACTTGGGGCTTTTTTCCCTTCCCCCTTTTTATCAATTATCTAATTAAATTGCCAACTAAGCCCAGCCTGGCCAGGTCACAACAGTAAATAAATCCCCTCTCTGGTATATTTTCCTACAACAGTAAGAAAGTATGACAGCTGTAGCAGTGGAGGGAGAAGGAGAGGTGGCTTGGGGTTGGGTACTGACAGCCTGGGTCCACCCTTCCTTATTTGGCTTAAAAAATAAACCCAGAAGAAAGAAAATCCACAGATCAACACACACCAACAAAAACGCCCTATCCCCCTCCCCCCCCCCATATCTCGAGGTCTGTATCCGCCACTGTGTAGCGCTCATTTCTTTGATTCTCATAACCGTAACTCGTGATAATGTGCCAATATTATGTAGAGAAGTCTGTGCTGATTATGCCTGGAGATGAAGAGAACAGGGAAGCTGCCAATGTTGTTTTCTCGCTATTAAACCACTTTACTTTTGATGCAGAATTCAAGCCACTTCCGGGAGCTGCTGCGTATCAGTTATCTAATCCACCTCTACTACAAACAGTATCATTATTAGGAAGTTTGAATGTAAGCGCTTGTTTTAGTAAACCCCCAGACTTAATGTTGTTCATTTATAAAGTTAATTTTGGTTATTTGTACGGCTTGTTGTGTATTTCTTTTGGTCCTAGAGAACTGAACCTGTTTGTCTATTTATTAAGCTGAGATACAATACTGCGGTTCACCATGCAAAAAAGACAAGTAAACTTGAACATGATAAGACAAACTCTTGTCTCATTGGCAACCTGACTGTAACTGTCAATTTGTTGTGTGTAGGAAAGCTACCAGTGCATTAGTTGTCTTGTATTGCACAAGAAGGGAGAGGTAAACTTGTCTAATAAGCATGTGTTGCTTTTTTTTCCTTTTCAACCAGATTTTTGCTAAAACAACCATGAAGAAACTTAGAGCAAAGTCAGATTTATTAACAGGTAAAGAATCAAATATTTAAAAGGCAGTTTAATTTGCGCTCACAATAAGTAACTGTTAGATTTCCATTTCCCCGTCTCTGGTCATGCTCCGATATACCAAAAGGAGAAAGAGTTGGCTGTAAACTCTGGTTTGAAAAGCAAATTCTTGTAATTCTCTGGTTTCTCTCATTTGGCTTTTTCAAATGAGCTTATAATGTAAAGTAGCCGCCGTAAAGTTTTTAAGCTGACGTTTCGAGCGTTAGCTCCACATTCAAATCAGTTGATCAAACCAAATTGTCTTGTTATACAAGGTCACCCCAGCAATACAGCACCACAGTTTCTTTAGAACTCTCCCCTTTTATACTTTGGATACGCAAGAGTTTTTACTAAACTTGAAAATGTTTATCTTTAGCTTATCTTGAGCTTCTTCTCCTACACCACTTCGGAGTGCCACAAGACGATGAAGAAACACCCACAAAACAGCAAAAAATGGAAAACGGTTTTACAGGAGACAAGAAAAACGTACATATGTCAATCATTACGCCAGTCAATCCTGCTGAACGTGGATGTCAGCTGTCAGTCAAATTCTCTGTACCAATAAAATTCGTACATAAAGAGCTTCAAAAACGAGGAGTTGTGGTAAGAACTGAAATGGTGTAGACATGAATGAAATCATTTCGTGTCCACTGTCATATTGTTGTATAGTATTATCCTGGTTTGAATTTATTTCAGGCGGATACACGGGAACCTGACGTCATGAGGATTGCTCCAACGCCGCTGTACAACAGCTTCACGGACGTTCATCGGTTTGCGACGTCATTAAAGGAAGGTTTTCATATGCTGGATTCCTTTGAATCCGAATAGTGGTTAACTTGTTATCACACTATGGGATAGTTTTATAAACAATAAAGCACTTATTTTGGTGCCCTGGGTGTAGATGTTACAGCATTTGCTCGTTATAACTGGGCAGCGGGTGTGCACGAGACAGGCGTATACTCTCACCGACGTTCGCACTCACAAAGCGCCGGCGCACGCTCGGTGTTGTTAATGAAACTTGTCACTGAATCGCATAGCACACATGGTACAATATAATTTATGATATTTATTGTTTATGTTTGTATTGGCAAGATTTCCGTTTTAACCTCGTTATGCACACAGCAATTGAATAAAAGAAAACTGTGGCGTTGTCTTATAATTGTATGAGGTTAGACGGGAATCTCTCTACGTATTTTTTTTTTTATTAATTTATTTATTCACTTAATTTTGTGACTAAGTACGGCATACTTGCGTTTTTTTAAATTTATATACCTAGTCTCTTAATTTTGCTAGTAGTTACTGCATACTTGAACTTGAAATCAACCACGCGAAGAATAAAGTGATTTTTTAAAAGAGTAGCTACAGTGTTTAAGGTTGTATGAATATACTAACAATGATGTTAGGACTTATTTACATGCACATTCGAACGTGGTTATTTATAAGGTATTTGTAAGGGTATAAAAATGGAAAAGTGTTTAATAGTCAGGAATTTTAAGAGTCTTTTACTTAATAAACGATTGCGTTTCATTTTGGAAGAGGGATACAGTCAAACCTCGATTATCCGGACTCGTCGGGACCTCGGTAAATAGTCCGGATAATTGAGAGTTCGGATAATCGAAAATATGAATGTACACAAAAGGTATACAACAAAGAAAACATCATTTTAATTGTGATATCTACACAGCCTGTATGTATTTACAGATTACGCATCGGAATATTTCTGTCTCGTCGCACTTGCGAATTTTGAAAAGCGCACAGGATAATACGCTGTTTCAACAGTCTTTTGAAAGGATTATTGGACTTTTTACGACTCAGAGTTTTCAAGATCACAACTAATTAATATTCATGCAAAAATTGGGACCAGAGAAGAACGGTCCGGATAATCGAATAGTCCGGATAATTAAGGTCCGGATAATCGAGGTTCGACTGTATGAGGGTTTTTTTTAGGCACAGCGTGACCGGATATGGAGACCAGTCGTAGCTACCCTAGACGTACTAATGGGATTTCCCCTCGGCGCGGACAGTGAGCTACTGGATGTTTGAGGGGTGATACGGCTTTGTAAGATCATCCGGCGTGGCAAAGCAAGACCCGATTAAAAGCGATCACATTTGAACAGGGGTCAGTGTTCTGTCTTGCTCAACACAAGTCCGATTGATGTACCCAACCGCAGAACAAGGCGACTGTCTCCCCATGTTTTTCATTTCATCAGGTTTTTCTTCACTCGACTTCTTAGTTGGCACGGTCATGCTGTGGGATGAAACCCGAGACGTTGAAATGTTCCTTGACTCCATCCACTTTTGTCTTTTTCGACAGAAAGCCGCCCGCACCTCACCATTCTTTAAAACATGAAGAAGGAAGATAAACAAACCCTAAAAGAAAGTTTCATGAAAAAGAGCATTCAAAATCTTATATGAAAGAAATTTAATCTTAGTGGCTGGAAATTAGTATTCTATGTAACCTTGTGGCAAACTCCTAAACAGATATCTTCTTTGTAATCTTTGGTATTGGTGGCCAGTGGCATTCCTATAACCTGATAAAACATCCGCTTGGAAACTGAACTTACCTGTCACACAATGCGTGCTATGTTTATTATGTTATAAATCCCTTTATTTTCTGGGGACTGGAAAAGAGTTAGAGGTGCGAGTACCTGTACTGAGTTGAGCGTGGTGAAGATATACTGAAATACCAGACCAGCATCTGTTACGCTTAGAATACCAAATACCCAGGTCAGTCCCAGGAGAGGAAACAGTACCACTACTGCTTTAGAACCCTGTCTGCAACAACAAATAAGTTTATTTTAAATTGTTTAGCTTTATCTACAACGAGGGAATGAAATGAGGTAAATGCGATGTGTAAATGCGATGTTTAAAGCATTTAAGATTAATATTTAAGATTCGTTGTTCATTATTTAATCAGTTTAATTCTCTTTTGTCTCATAACTCTAACAATTTCGACCCTTCTTTCATTAAAACCCACTTTTGAGTTTTAGGGAAAGATAATTTCCATAAATTATGGCGTCCATACAAAGATACTACAGTTCCAGTTTTATCTGGTGTTTCCAAAAAACAATGCGCAGTTGTTCAATGATATTTCAAACCTAAGTGGTGCTATCTCGACAGAAATCGAGACTACAGCTTACAGCTTAATTTTGCAAGCAGCAAGGTGATCGCAAGTGTCTTCAGTTGGTTAATGGTCACAACATTAAAATTGAGGGGCGGCTGTCAATCTCGGGTTAAAAACTGAAAATGGCTTTCTTTTCAGTAGAGATGTGTTTTTGTTCTGAATTTACCTGATTTTCTCGAACTCAGACGTTCCGTCACCTTGGATGTGAATGATTTCATAGATAACTC
The DNA here is from genome assembly GCF_964205215.1 of Stylophora pistillata. Lineage (NCBI taxonomy): Eukaryota > Metazoa > Cnidaria > Anthozoa > Scleractinia > Pocilloporidae > Stylophora > Stylophora pistillata. Next base: position 58,126,112 of record NC_142520.1, on the reverse strand, counting down.
GAGTTAGGAGTCCGGAATTAATCTGTGTAAAGAGAAGTATCCAATGAGTAACATATCTAATAGATTACAAAATACGAGCACTTAAATTGTATCGATTGAAAAGCTGAAACGTACCATGCAAACAACAAGAACTGGTGCAGCAAATATCCAGATCAGATTATTGCTGAAGGACACCCAACAACTATATTTGCAAGAAAGGATACAAGCATTTATATTGATAAGCCAAAACAAAGGAAACATCTGAAAGAAAACCAACTGATTTATATTCCACTAAGTTATTCGTGTTTTTTTCGTTGCCATGTTCCCACCAATCACGTAGCTCCTTTTTCTGCCTTTAAAAGCACACACAACCCACAATTCGTCTATTCGCTCCGATGAAGGGCTAACGCTCGAAACGTCAGCTTTTATAATCGTAACGGTGGCCAATTTACCGTGACCATTTCAACTTTGTTGATATATTCAAGTTATTTCGTTACCCCCACCGACGCAGCCCCAAACAGTTTCTTTAGAAACTATCAGCCTTTATTCAACTGATTTACAGTTTGCTAACAGATTTATCCTTAACGTGATGAAGGGAGTGATGGTCATAACCTGGCAGTAAAGTTGTGGGTTTTACTGATGTTAATAAGCTTTTGTTCTCCTTTCCACGTCACTGCAGTCAGTCCTGAATTGTTAACAATGGCGTTGCGCGTTTGTGACGTCACGAAATTGTTAACAATATGAAAAAGAATTTCCTGAAATGTTCCAGGATGCCTACACGTTCAGTGATGCAAGACCATGAATGTAAAGATTTGTGTTTTTGTGAACTTGTAAAAGTGCGCATAGTCTTTTTCAATGAAAGTTTATATTTTATTGCTTGTACTTACAATTCACCATGCACATAGTTGTTAACACCACCCGCTAGATTGTAAGCGACCAGTAGTGATAACAACACCATTAACAGGGGAAAGCCTGAAATTATAAGAAAAATGAAAATTATTTGAACTTTTTTTGGAAGACTTGATATGGAAAGGAATTTGCAAATGGGCGCTTTTTACCCCCTATGAGCTAATAATACAATCTCTAGAATGGTCCTTTTTTGCCAGTTATAAACCAAGACGATATTCAAGATGAACTACACTTACCCCAGGATATAGCATAAAAAAAGCGCATCTTGACAACGGTATTGAAAACTTTAACAACCATTAGATACAAGTAAACTCCTTCAATCAACATCCAAATAAATCCAGCCAGATAAAAATAATGGATTAACGCCGCTACGAAGATGCACACTCCGTAAGGTAAAGATTAAACATAAATTTAGATCACATGTTCATCACTTAGGAGCTTAACAGTTTATGACAAAATCATAATGTGTCATGTAGTTGGCTCATTCATTAATGCTTGTGTTTAGGTGTGGTCTCCCAGGACTACCTTTCCCCCCTTCAGGAAAAACGAATGAGGAAGTTAAAGCGATCGTTGTCTCACCTTTGATTCTGAAGAATCTACTCCACAGAGGAATACCAATTGTGCTATCGCTATAGCAACCACAAGATTGAAATGAATTTGAATTTGCTCCTGCTTTAGATCCCTGAGTAAAGAGATTTAGATACTTTTAAGGGTCAAGTACTTCTAGCGCAGTTCGCATTGAGTGCAAACACCATAAATAATCGAAATATACGATGAAATTACTTTGTAGCGAGATTAAACAAGATGGATTTTTAAAGTCTTATTACTTAGCATAATTATCAAAAGATTGCCAGTACCTATGTATCGTGGAAGAAAAACTAAATGAATAATCAAGTTTACCCCACAACCAAAAATAAATCCTAACAAAAAACCTGAATCCAATTTTAATGATTCGTACAACACTTACATTAAGGCTACGTAGGCTACGATAGTCAGCAATTCTCCCGCAAGTGACAGGCCACAACCAACGTAAGTAATGACGTCCAATGCCACTTTATGGTCTGACGACATCTGTCATAAAAAAATCGGGAAAGAAAGATTACAGAACTGCTTTAACATCTATGGTACGTCATAGTACACTTCATTGTATGTTTTTGCTTTAATTTTGAAAACGCGAAAAGCGTGATTTTACCAACCGTTGTGTCTCCAACTTGCATAAGAACGGCAAAGTTTGTGAGATGATTACAGCTGCACGTGACCTGGTTGTCGTCAGATTGAACCAGTGAACAACCTGTACTAGACCAGGAACCCTTCACCTCAGATCTAAAGTATAAAAACCAATTTAATCTGGAAAAAAACCTATCATGGTATTTTTTTTCTTTTTTTGATCTTTACAAGAAGAGAATAAAACCGATGCTCTAGATCCACATTTGAAGAATGAGATGAACGCAGATACCAACATTTTTCAAGACTATGCACTTGCGCAAAAAATCACCTGCACCAAACTTACTTGCGATTAAAATCCCAGAAAACACAGTGAGGAACATCACCATTTTTTGTGTTTCCTAACGAGATGGTGAAATTCAAACATTAGATGTGAAAAATCTTATTTCTTATTTCATACTTTCTACAAGAAAGAGAATTCAAACCTAAGATGCTTACATTGTTTACTTCTTACATGGGTTTGTTGAACAAGGAGACGATACTGAAACATCATGTCTTTCTGTATAGCAACACTTCCCTGTTTAGACAGTAAAAAATACCTCATCATAACTGAAAGAGATCGTCACGTTTTCCACAAGAATACCAGATGGCTCGGGATATACTGCACTGGCAATCACCCGACTTCTGAGCGTAAGGTTTGTTAAAGGTCTTCTGAAAATTTGCGAATGATGAAATGAATAATTGCACGTTTCACCAGTGAAATGGCAAATAAGACCAAAGGCAATGTAACTAGTCACAGAATGGACATAAATAAGTGGACAACTTATATTGTTAGGGCACTATAAACCTACGTACCCGTCCGATTCAATTTCTGACGCAGGGATCCACCGTTTGATACCATCGTAAAGAGTGCTCACAACAACGGAATCTGTCGAAAGAAAAAATGAGTAATAAGTAATGTACCGGAATTTGAGAAAACAAACGCCTCTTTAAACTGATCACCGATTCTTCACTGTCTGATGATTGTACCTTGTCCTTTGAACAATCCCGAAGGAAGCGAAATTTTTGCTTTACCCTCCTTTCCAGAGAAACTCGTATCCGCTGCAGAGAAAACGATGGAGTTTTCGTTGTTCGCCGGCACTTTATGAATCTTCATTGCTGGAAAAACATGAGAAATGATAATTTAACACAATGCGACAGAAGTAACGCCGTGGATATACAGCTTGGTTGAACCTTGTAGCTGCATTCGTCTGCGAGATATTCTTTTAACCTAAAGGGTAACAAATCTTAATGCAAGTCCAGATCCTTACCAAAGAGCTCTTCTGAGATAATTTTTTCCTCATTTGATTCAAAGTGAATCCTGCCGTAACTGATGGCAAATGTCTCCAGCTGATGGGTGGCTGACAGTATATTGATGCCGTTATTATCAGTTGAGTCCTCTTTTAGAGATCTTATTAAGCTGATTGTCGCATCTCTTGCAATCTGAACATTAAAAAACAACCATAAACATTCAGCTTCTAAGACATTCTGAAATCTACCGTCTCTTTTTAGTATTACCTGAAGAGAGGTTTGGTCGCTAGCGTTGAGAGACTGTATGACTGAGTAGAACCTCCGTAACTATAACAAAAAGACAGACTGTGAATACATGAGTAATATATATTTGAACTACACGGTGATTACTGAGTAATAATCGCAGTTATGAACAATACTTAACTTGAATGGGCAAGCTTTGTAAAAAGAATAGAGTTCGTTTTGCATTACCTATGGTTGAAAGAAAGACCTACCCCTTATCCTCTTCGGTAGCTCTCCTGAACTCTGAGTAATATGAGTGCAATGCAATATGCAATGAATACTGATTTTATGAGAAGCCACCTAGGCATATTTCCTTGGTTAAAAGCTACTGGGGTCCGCATAGTAGCAGCTAGATGATTTTCCATCACCAAAGAAAATAGACCGAGTCAATGTAAAAGTACGTAAATACCTCATCCTTGGATGACAGTTTACCCCCCGAAAGGACAGTACTATCCATGAGAGCTTCTGTTTGTGAAGATGGAGCGGCAGCCGAGGTTAATGCTTCTCTTATGGTGCCAAAAACCATACTCATAGGCTCCGCTTTCTGTATATTACTTGTTAAACCTGAATAAACTGGGGTACTTGTTAATTTCAACGAGGTGATCCCTACTGGTGTAACTGTTGTCGCTTTTGGAAAATCAAAGATAGGTGACATATCTGTGGACATTCTTGGTGTGGTTAATTTTGGTGAGCTGCCCTTAGCCACGAAAGACCTTGTACTGGAAGTTGGCTCCGTTGCGGTCTCTTTGCTTACCAAGGTTTCGGGTTGCTTAGACTTAACAGACGAAGTGTCCTTTGGTGACACCTTGGACGACTGATTTTCTATAACATTTAAAAAAAAAAAGAACGATAAGCAGCTTTGTTACTCAGAGATTTTTTTTCAATGATCAGTTGCTGACAAAATTAATTAGGTGCGCTTCATACTGATGGCGATGCACGCACATAATGCGTGATAAACTTGTCGGTAAGGAACTTCGTGAATTCAAGTATTACCTATTACAGATTTTATCAAAGTTTAAGAGCTAATTATGAGATCTGACCAGTAGAACTATCATATTATTTTCCCATTTGCTGCTTAAGGGAATTCAAACGTTCATTAATCGACCTTTCTTATCGATAACTTTACCGGACTAGTTGTCTGTTTGTCATTTTCAATTTTTCATCTCGCATTGTGTCACTCTAAAACTGAAATAGATAATTGAGTTGTTACCCGTCTCGCAGAGGAAGCGCTCATTATCATGGCATTTTTTCGCCTTCATCTTATCGGCACTTTTACGGACTAAAAAGCAGTACCACCCTGGTTTCCAGTCTTCTTTTTTTCCTTGGATGATATTGGTTAACGATATCTGGTCCGCAGGACGTTCGTCACATCGATCGTACTTCTCTGTTATCCAACAGAAACCTTTCCCTTTGTCATAGCTACGAGGTACAAGTACTCGCCTTAATTACGTAAATACATTTTGCTGACAAAGGCAAGGAATAAGGATATTATGTTTCATCTAATAATGAAGTAACAGATCTTTAAGCATAGAGGCCAGAGTAAAACTTATATCTTTGACTAAACCAGGTAACTTAGCCAGGTACCCATTATAATTGACCAGTTGGAAAAGATTCTCTATTGCATCCCAAAGACCAGATAAAGGAGCTTGCCTTTATTGAGTATTTTTCAGTGAAGTTGCCTGATAACCAGCGAATTCTCTCAATTGATGGCAATTTCCTTCCATTCCCTGGAATGCCTCAAACATCCCTTATCTTAAATAGCAACCGCTCATGCGCATTTATGCCTACTAGTGTTTATGACATTACAGGTTCGAATGAATATGAAATGGACTCGCCATTTTTCCCGGTGTATGTGGCGTTATTCAGCTACAGGGGATCTCATTAGTCTTCATTTACGAGCTTTCCTCATTCATTTTGTTCTCCTCTTAATGTTAGATTCAAAACAACTGTAAATTTTTCATTTCAATTTTCTACCTTACCTTAATCCTATCCAGTAAGGTTTGTCATCAGAAATAACATTCTTGACTTCTTGAAGACTAGCCGAATCTATTATTCTTCCAAGTCGTTCATTTCCGTCGCACTTGCAACCCCCTTTCTCTCCTAAATCTTCTCCTTTACATGGGTTTGAACTATGGCGATATGAGAGTGACGAACTTGACTGGTAAATATCTAATGACAAGATAAAAGATAATTCAAGAAATCACATACCAACCTTTAAATCAATTGATTTTTCAAAGTCATTCAGCTGGCGCGTAATGAACCCCTAGGATTTCATCTGCTACAGCCATCTTCAACATCAAGGTTGAAAAATTCCCAATCTAAAAGATGCGTTTGCATACTGAAAACTGCAATAAAAACTTCGCATTTGAGCAGAACGGAAAGCAACATACATTTCCAACTGGTCGTAACCTGGTAACATAACATCGCTTGTACACTCAAAGTAAGGAAAATCTTAATAGCCAGCTGCACGTTGGTGGAACGTATATTTGTTCTTGTAACTTTAAAATTTTAATATTTACATTTCCTTTGAATCACCTCTTCTTGATGGCGAACATTTGATTCGTTATTTTTCAAGATAATTTACAAGCAAAAACAAGAAGGGTGCGTCTACTTCTGCCCTGCTGTTGCGTTGAATATTTCATGAAAAATTGTGCAAATACTCCAGTTATAATCAACACCCTCAGTGCAAACTCATATTCGAATTCATTAGATTTTTTTATCGGCGGTACGAAGAAGTTGAACGCTTATTTACTAGCCACGTGTGACACTTTTGAAACCTTTGTGAATATTTAATGAACGTTCATTTCCCAAGACTCCAACTTATTCAGACTCAACCAATCGAAAATTTTCTTTCTGGATAAACCAATTTCAAATTTGTGTATGTACTATTGTAGGTTGCTACAGGGTTTACGAACATTCTCAAAACTTTAGCAGAGCAAGTTTTCACTGCCTAGCATCATCGCGGCAGCTTTCATACGATGAGTTTATGGGTGAAAAGGGCTTAGCCAGAAATTGATACTTTTTACGCCAGTACTCAATTGAATCTTAAACATATTAACACTCGTGATAAAAATTTCAGCAGAGTAAGTTACAACTTGCGATGGAAAATAACGACGTGAATGTGACTTCAATACACACTAGCGCACCGAGGAATAAAATGGCTTTGATACAAACAATGAGGCAAAAGACAGACCCTTTCTTTCATGTCTGAAGCTACACTGAAAATTACAAGAATCAATATCAATAAGATATAAAAATATATATTGATCTTAAAAGAGCTTTGAAACAAAAAGAGAAAATTAACTCTCCTATGTATGTTTAATCTACAGTGTTAATACCGCCAGGGACACTAATAAGAGCCTTGTTTGTGTCAGTTTATTGAAAAAAAAAAAGGTGCAATCTAAGACATTACAAGTTACAAACTGTGCAGAACAAAGGTTTTCACTCATGATCATGAAAACAACAGACGTTGTTACTTACCACCCAGGAACACGAAAATTTCAAGCAGAATATGGAAGTTAAACAGGTTGATATGGAAAAAATTATTCATTTTCTAAACCAAGACGCCGTCGTTGTAGCTAACTTTGCCCAAGATAGCTTAATGTTCCTTTGAAAACTTTTTTTCCTGATCTGTTTTCTTGAGCTGTTAGCCAAACAGCATCAGAGGAACCGCTCAATTTTTCCGTATCTTCCGTGCCCCGTGTTTATAAGTAAAGATGTATTTTACTAATTATGTAAATATATTTCTATCCTGCTTTTACTGACTTCCTATGATTATGAGGTTTTGTAATCTTTTGTTTGTTAAGAGATGCAATGGTGTCAAGGATGACTTGAAGGTTGTTCACCTGTGCATTTATTGACTATTGAGTGACACACAAAATTGCTTGGAAAATATTTCATATGATTTTCCTTTTCTTCCCTAATGAACGAGTAAATTCAGGAATACGAGTTTTCACCTGCCTCAGTAATTTATGGCATTCGTTCGGAAAGGAACAAAATTAATCCGCAACAAAGGGAAATTATTTTGTTAATGGATATTTAAAAAAACCACAACAACAACTACGTCAGGCGGGAAGAAAAATCAACTCGATGCCGACGCAAATGAAATAAATTCTCTCTAAAAAAAATTGATGTGGTCAGTTAATTCTGGATTCTTCACAACGAAAGTTCTTCCATGGTCAAAAATTATGATATTACAGCTTCTAAGCAAACTTGTATCTGCTGATAATTGAAACGATCGAGTCTTGATTCCAAGCAAATATTCCAGTTTAATATTAAATATCACTCGCTACAACCATAGAAATTTTACTGAAGTTAAGATAAAAAAGGTCAGAAAAATTGAGAAATTCGTTTAGAAAAACAAATCCCAAATACTTTTCCTCCCAGCTCAATTGAAGATCAAAGGATAGAATCTCATGTTATTAACACTGTGCATATGTGCGAAAGTTAATAACAACGAAGAACACGCCAAAACATAATTTTTCTCTCAATAAGATTAAAAAAAAATTTTAAATCGTCTTCAACAGGTAGCTTAACGCACTGGTCCTTTGGGAAACTTAACATTAGTTTCGTTGTAAGTTTGGTACATTAACACCCTGTAGCTTTTCGAGCATATGTGTTTTCGTCATGCAAAAAAATACGTGCGTTGCATGATCGGCTTAACTTTCAAATGCAGATGCCTAAAAGTAACGAATTAACAACTCATTTGAATAATTGGCAAGCTACAAATGTCCTAATAGTAGACTACATCACCACCTCTCTTTTAAACTGATTAGTTTTTCATTGCCTTTTTCGATTTTCACAATTGTGCGGAAGTTCAGACGCAAGGCACATTAAAATTTTGGTTCTGCTGGAATCTTTGGTTCTGTTAGAGGTGCAGCCTTTAATTTAGTGCGCTATCAATGCCATGAGTCAGCGAAAAAATAACGTGCTCTCAATTCTTTTTAGAGTTTAAACGGTGGATATTTCGAGGGCTCGGAGATTTATTTTACCGAGCAACTTTCACTAGTTCGTTGAGTCCGTTTGATCGAGGTCTGCTGTTTCATTGCACATCTCGAATTTCTTGCCAATACCGAGAGGTTTTATTCGATTTTCAAAACCTGAATCAGATTGAATAACAAAGGAGATTTCCTTAGCAAGGAATATTCTTTGTTAAAATAAGTTAAGTGTGCTTTATTGACTTGATAAACAGCTGCAGATTGAAGAGATATTGTAATGCAAAGAAGTCACCTGACGTTAGTGTGATTTAGAGTAAACATGTGAATCCAACTAAGAGCGAAGATAAGATTAACATTAAAGAGCCACTCACAATCGTTTTTATTGGATGAAATTACATAGCGCCAATTTGTAGCTCTCGAACTTACAGTACTTTTACTTATTCTTTAATAATAACTGTAAAGCGTTGCACGAAGAGAAAATTAAGGGGACTTAATTTTCTCCTTGTTGTTCGCAATATAATATTAATATCAAAGAAGATACCTAACACCTTCCGGTTAGCTCAATTGGTATAGCGCCGGACTATTGTGCGGGAGTTCGAGAGTTCAAATCCGGCCGGACCAACACTCAGGGTCTTTAAATAACTGAGTAGAAAGTGCTGCCTTTGTAATAATTTCTGCAAACGGTTAGACTTTCTAGTCTTCTCGGATAGGGACGATAAATGGAGGTCCCGTCTCACAAGCTCTTATATGTGATTTAAATTTGTGGGACGTTAAAGAACCCACATACTCCTCGAAAAGAGTAGGGCGCGTAGTGCCCGGTGATGTGGTCTATCTTTGTACAGTGTCTATCCAGGGTGAATTGGGGGGAGGGGTGGTGCCTCGCATAGACCTTGTGTTCTGTTCGCACTAACTCTTCCAGATTCACCTGTAGGAACAACTGGCAATGCGCCACTGAATTAATACAATCAACAAGAATCAGTTGTCGATGAAAAATGAGTAACTACGTCAGTTATGTACACGACGATTGACTTTAAAGTTGACCATCTTTCTTTACGCTTTCACCTGCAGCTGCTTTTGACGTGCGGAACGCAAGTCATATCATGATCTATTTTTTACTTGTCTCGCCAATATAACTTCTGTAGCTCAGTTCTTGCAAAGGTCTGAGGTTCTCTTCCACGCGGGAGACTCAGATCTGGCAGAAGCAGGAGGAACCCACAGTTCAAGGCCAAATTCGTTTGGAAAGGTCAGTACTAATCCAGAATAAGACTTTAAAGATCATCAGGACTAAGCTTTATCTATAATGATATCTTTCAAACGATGTATTTGTGCTGCACTGAAACAATTCAAAGTCATGACAGTAAATAATCGGTTTTCGGACGTATCCTTTCGATGATTTTTTAAGCCGGAGCACTGGAGTTCCGGGTAACTTCAGTCCTACGATAGCAGAAGCACCACCATACGAAAGGTGTTTTATGTGATCATTTCTTTCTCAATCACTCAGTGTTCGATCGCATGCTTCTATCAAGGACATTCAAGGCTTTCAGGTCAATACTACGTTTTCGTCTTATATGGATATATTCTTGTAAAACCGGTTCTGTCTGTTGTCGGTGATAGAGACAAAGGAGACTTCTTTTCAGCTAATGAAAAAGTAAAGAGAAACAAAACACATTCTCTAGGATGCACATGAGCTGTATTTACAACATATGATTAATTCTTGGAATCACTAACCGCAAACTATTAGTCTTAACTGTAAAATACAAGAATGAAAATCTATTGCGAAATGCAAAATTATTGGAAACTTGCATTTGATTTTTACGTGTCAAGTGACAAATTTTGGTACCATACCAGCTGTATATTTTATCTCAAGGTTTGCTTCTTTTTTAAGACTGTCAGTAATTTACTTCGGCAGTTAATATTATCGTGAGGTCAGTAGGTTTGGAAAAGGCTTGTATTGAGAATATATTCGTGAAAACGAGAGACGAAGATTAAGAGCCGAGAGGAGTGATGCAGCTTTCTCTTGTGTCCACCCTGTCAGAGTTAATGGGAGACACCTGATGTCGTCTAAAGGTTGGATCAGGGCTCTCCTTACTGTGAGGGATTTTTTTCAAGTCATGCTTTTCAGAACCAGCGCTTGAGTTGTCAGCCACTGAACGAGAGCTTGGAAAGGTTGAATTCTTAGAATTGTCCCACTTCTGTTTCTTGCGAAGATATGCAGCGCGTACTTCACTGCTTCGCAGGACATGGATAACGAAAATGAAGAATCCCTAGAGGTATAAAATTTAAGCAGGATGAGTGGTTGCATGAGTCTGGGATATGAGTGTTGCACAGTGAATGAGAATAGTCATGGAAAGGACTTTTGCTGAACACTAACTGACGTCTCCGTACGTAGCGCGAGACATCTCGAGTCGTCGTCTCAGCTTGTTAAACAGATGGAGTCATCATCAGACTCAAATGAAAAGTTATTTGGTTAGGAAAAGATTAAAGGTCTGCTTCGCTGAGCTGCGTGCTCAATCTGTGCCCTTGAGTATCATTTACCGTTAAATATCGCAAACTGAACGCGCATGTATGTAACAGGCAGCACTAAGAAAACAAAACTTTGTCTGTTGTTGTCGTGCAAAAGAAATCCTGTTTAAAGACTCCCATTGAGAAGTTGGTAATGCTTGAAACTATTACCTGAAGTGAGTTCAATATGGTGAAGATATACTGGAATACCAGACCCGCATCTGTTATGCTGAGAATACCAAATACCCAGGTCAGGCCCAGAAGAGGAAACAGCACCACGCATGCCTTCAACCCCTGTCTGAAATAATCAGATGTTGAGGGAAAAAGTAAGCATTTAATCTGAGATAAAACAAGAAAATGTCAGCACAGTGTAGACATATACTCACTTGACGTTAGAGGTGTCTTTTGTAGAGTGCATTCTGGTCATCTCGTACACCACCCGGCAAAGGATAAAGGAGTTTACCTGAAATGAAGATTTACGTGAACAAACGATTTCGACCGCAATAGAAGAACTTACTGGAGCGCATTGATTCTCATGAGTTTTTTTGAAGTGCAGCCGCTTATTTCAGGTTCAGTCATCTCAGTATGTGTATAGTAATTGTATCTTTAGTACTGTTTTGGATAATCTTTCCATAATCATACTGGTGAGAGATTTTCTAAACAGTAGAGTAAACTTTAACAGAAGTCATCAGTCTTACCAGACAAACCGCGAGGACTGGAGCTGCAAAGGTCCAAATTAAACTATTTGAAAATGAAACCCAGCAGCTGTAGGAAAAGAAAAAATATATATTTTACATCAAAACCACAAGATTAATTTTTAATGTTGAAAATTGTTTATATTTTTCTTTTTTAAAGTGTCATTTACCGTTGAGTGTCAATTTGAAGCACGAATGGACTTGACAAGTTCTTTATTACTGAGACTCCCTCGAAACCTTTCGCAATGTTACTGATAGAGCGCTAGATTAGAATATAAAGTATTCCCAAACGTTAAAAGGAAAATCTCAAGCCTTCATTATGCTTGCTGAAATACTTACAAGTCGTCATGTACGTAGCCCCATATTCCCTCAGTAGAGCCAGAGGCGATAACAATCGATGAAGTCACCATTAGAAAAGGAAATCCTAAAAAATAGTGAATTACTCCATGAATATTTAGTGAATATGAACAACTTGTGCATTTATTTCACCTTTGACATCAATGGACTACATTGTGCATGTGATGGGTCCCTCGAACAATTAAGTTAATGCAAGCGAGATTTATGCATGTTAGGTACAACTTTCATTTAATTTAATTTTTCTGTAATTATGCATTTAGGATAACATTACTGCTGTAGTAGTGGTTTGGATACGTACCCCAGGAGAAAGCGTAGAGTAACTTCATTTTTACAACGGCGTTGTATACCTTAACCACCATGAGATACAAGTAGGCTCCCTCCATAAGCATCCAAGCAAATCCGGCCAGATAGAAATAGTGAATAGATACTGCCACAAAAATACAAGCTTCCTGTAAAACAAGAAAAGAAATTATTTCACCAATAATGTAAAATTTTTATCGCCGATTCGCCTCCTCGTTTATCAAAGATTCATTGGGCATATATCTACGTTGCATCTCAACCTTTCTGGTGAAATTATCACAGTTGCCTCTAATAACATTTACGAAACGTCTTTCAATTCTGACAATTCTAACAACTATAATAAAGGTTTATGTGATTGTCCAGATATGTTTTCAGTTACCTGTTTTGACGTGGCATCAATTCCAGCTAGAAAAAAAATTTGCGCCACTGCTATGGCCACAACAAGGTTGAATCGTATCTGAATCTGCTCTTGTTTGAGATTCCTTACCAAAGAAAAAAGAAAATAACAAATTTTAAAATCAATCTTTTTAAATCTCTAACATCATCGGCTGGTGAAGCACTTCTTAGTGAAAGGGTTTGTACTTACATTAAAACCAGATAAGCTAAGATGGTGAGGACTTCACCCAGAAGCGACAGTCCGCAGCCAACAAAAGTAACGATTTCCAAAGCTAATTGATGCCTTTCAGGAATCTAAAACAGCAAAAAGGCTGAGTCCTTCAATCTTAAAACTTGGATTCGATTATAACCTCCACAGTTATAAAACGACATCCACAAAAATTGTAAGTTATGTACTGTCTTACGAATTAAAGTTGATAAGACGATAGAGTAACTATGCTTTACTTTGCTACTCGCTTGGGTTTCTCCCAGTTGCATAAGAACTGCAAAGTTGGTTAGATGATTGCAGTTGCACATAACTTTGGTGTCGGTTCTATTAATCAGGAAACATCCTCTGCTTGACCAGGAGCCATTAACCCGCGTCCTATGTTTAGGAAATATATCTTTCATTAGTTGCCGCGAAGTTGTCAGAGAGAATTTTCGTTTTCAGAAAAACAAATTTCATGTAACATAAGTTGTGAAATGAATTAAGAAAAGGTACCTGATGTCAAAGTCCCAAAAAACACAGTAGGGCTTATCCTGGGGTTTTATATGCTTAAGAGAGAAAAAAAAGGAAAAAAAATAGTTTTACTGAGCTTTGATGTCTGCATGAAGTATATTCTATATTAAGTCTTCAGATTACGTATTGGAGACATGGGCTCTGGCATTCTGCGGTATTTTCATTTATTATGCCTTATGGTGCTCCTCCATCAATTCACCAGAAAGGCCATTTCAGATGGAACTTTTACCATTTACTGGTAGTTTAATGAGAAATTCCTTTCATTACTGTATAGAAATGGTAACCACAAGAAAAAACAAACAAGGACACAAATGTAACATGAAAATCTTTTTTCAAGAGTTCGTGTACGCATGAGACATGTGCAGACCTACCTCTTGTAAAATAAATGAAATAGTTATGTTCTCTGCCAGCACTGATAACGGGGCCGGTGAGAGAGAACACGCTATGATTGGTGTTTGGAGTTTAGTATTTTCCATTTCCTTTCTGCAAGGTAAATGTTTTCTGTTGTAAACTTAATAATTCGTAAATATTTTTTTAACGTCTCAACTAAATAGTCTTACCAATTAATAGAAAAGTAAGAAAAGGTTGGGAAATTGAATAAGGTTCTATCGAATCCAACACCGCATATCTTTAAATACATACCCATCAAGAAGGTATTGGGATTCATCTGGAAGAAGCTCGTGCAGGTCTCGGTAAGCTATTCCAAGTACCACAATTTCTATCAAGAAAAGGATAGTTAAATTGGATAGGATTGTTGATGACATGATAAACAAATTCTCCAGGGAAATAAGGAATTTCTTTAAGGGAGGTACTGTACTGTATGCTCATACTCTACCAAAATCTCCCTTTACACCCAAAATTTTATGCGTGGGCAAATTTTCGAATTTACATTTATCTCTTTCAGGCCTTTTAACAACTCACTCACTCAAGGATCAAAGAATATGTATACTTGCAGAAAATTTAAAAAATGTTTACTACAGATCCAATATGAGCAATGAATTATAATGAAGGACGAACGATTCAGACTTACCCTGTTTTTCGAAGAGTATTGGTGGTAAAATGATCCTTCCACTTGAGAAATTATGATTACCAGATGATTGGCCTGGGAAAACGTCAGAAGGAACCACCACTTCCTTTTCATAACCTGCTTTAATATTCTGAACCTCCATGACTATCAAAAGAAAAGAAACAATACAGAAATGTACTCCTAAGCTTCCACCATGGTAAAGAAAGTAACGAAGTAATTGTCACTTGAAATGAAATTTATGTCAGGGTTGGAAGCAAACTGACAGACAGACAGACAGATAGACATCTATACTTATACAGGATAGCCCCTTCAGTGTAGTAACCACTGGTATCAACGGGGGCCCTGTTAACCACCCATCCCACCCCAGGGGAGGACATCCATCACACAGTAATCTCGTGCGTGGGAAATTAACGTCTCCTCCCCCTAACCCTGCAGGAGACGGGACCTCCATTTATTCCTCCCTATCCGAGAAGACTAGAATATCTAACCATTTCTTGATGTTAGAGAAAGGTAGCATATTTTTCTCAATTATTTTAAGACCCTGAGTGTTGGTCTCTCTCGATCAATTATTGCGTTTTCCGGCTTCATTTTCATTTTGTTTTTCATTTGTATATGAATCCTGGATTTTTTTAATAAATGTAAAAGCACGATGTCTGTGATTAATGATCCTTTAATTAGCGGTTGGAACACGTGGACGCCATGATGGTATTCTTTTCTAATCTTCCCATAGTTCATAGCGAACATTACCAAGTCGTCCGTGAAACAAGAAGAAAATTGATCGAAATTTTTTGATACTTGATGCTCGAATTCCATCGATTTCTGGATCTACTCGCAATTACTTTTTCCTGTTTATTAGCAATCCTTACATCTAATCACATTTTAACCATGGCCTTTAATATGATGTTTTGTTACAATTGAGATGTATAAAGGCACTACTCATCGAGGTGCCCTTCAGTGAGCATTGTGGTTGAGCTATAGTTATCATTTTCCAACAGATGCTTCTTGGCATATTTCGAGGCAAAATTTTCAAGGTGCTGAGCTGCAACCAACAAGTTCACTCCTACGCCTAAACTTCCTTCCTTTGCAAATTTGTGGAAAACTGTAAGTAGATGCTCTGTCTCGTTCACTACAGCCTAAAGATGGAAATGCATGACAGTCATCAAAAAGTGATTTCAACAATAATCAGAATAAAGATGATAACAATTGAGGGAAAAATCAATACGCAGTTGATAAAAGGTAATGAAATATCGGCTTACCTGAGGAGAATTCTTGTCACCAACACTTAGCTGATTCACCTTATCGAAATATTTTTCAACCATCTAAAAGAAACAAAATTAAATTCATACTTATTAACTTTCATGTCGTAATTTGCCAGTGGTGAACATTTTTTAAAAAGCTTAGACAGTTATTTGAAGCTTCTATCCGTGGAACGTACCAGGATACAATATCATTTCAAATAGTAAGCCATCTTTTCGGTTTATCATAATTAATAAATTTGTAACGTCAACGGTAAAAAAGACATCCTGGTATTTACGATTGCGCTTTGTTGGATTTTGATCTCGAAATCAGCTTACACAAAAGTTTTCTTCTGTGCTCTGTTACAGTTCAAGGGGTAAATTGTAAAAATAAAATGATTTCGAAAAAAAAACCACATGGTTGAACCCAGAAGTAACCGTGTGATAGCAAGTTGCATCTAAGCGTAGTCCCAAAAAGAACAGTGACGTCTTGTGTCTGACTTGTTGGCAAAATGAGTGGAAGCCATCATCACAATCAGGTTCTCTGCCAAACGAGTGTTTGGTTAAACCAGTAAAACCTGACAAATCAGTTGTGTAGTAAAGCCATAATGTGATAATAACCTTCTCCTGAGTATCCTCGGGCACCGTTGGAGAGAAAATTGTCGAGAAATCCTTTGATATATTGGTTGTTTTAGACGCCATAATCGTTGTGGTTTCTGTTTCTCCACTCTTGGTTGTTGCTGTTGCTGTTACTTCTGAAGCAAGTGACGTAGTGGGGGTCGATGACGCTGAAGCTATCAGAAAACGAATAGACATAGTAAATGCTCTCTCTCTCTCTGTTGTGGCTATAAATTATATCACTCAACCAGTGGAGAATATGATGAAAAGAAAATAATTCAAATACTGGAAAATCATAGAGGAACGATCGACGTTTCGGCCATATCACACGGCCTTCATCAGGAAACTGCCGAGTCAGCCCAGGTCACGCAAGTGTCACGTGATAGCTGACTCGGCACGTCCCGTAACGCACGGGACGTTTGTGTTTTAATGTTTTAATGGTATTTATAAAGGGTCGTTATGAACAATACGATTTAAAGTGAAAATATTTCTAATGAACATGGATAGCATACAGTAAGGGATATTTCCGTTTACTTGTTCAGAAATGTCGCTTGAGATGAACGGCGTTGCTTTATTTAAAAAACTAATGCAATGCTGCCAAAAAAAATTAAACTCATCAGTTGACTCAGAAATATCTCCCATAAATTGTTTTCAACTTATAGAAAATGAAATTCTCAACCAAAGAAGCTAAAATAGATTTTGATATCCTCTATGGCAGCCTTTTTTTAACCTAAGTTTAGTTCTCTGACGTTTCAGAAAAGTAAAGAATTTTGCAATCTCATCGGAGTTGTTCTGCGTAAAAAAAAACTACGGGAAAACAGCCCTAAGTGAAACACAACTAAAGAGCATGCCCATGAATGTTACGAGGATGAAAACTCAGATATAAGAAGGTAGGGTCTCTTTAGTGAGCCCGTGCTCAAGGTCAAGAACAAGAAATAAAGAAACATCTTGAAGTATAAATGCTTTAGAAGTACAATTGATGGTAAAAGCATTAAACCAACGGGGGAAATAATGAGACTACAGAGTTTTGAAAACAAAGATAATCTTAACACACCTTAGAGTAAGACAAATAAGAAGCCAGCTCAGAGGAAGAGAAGGCAAGAGCCCTACTTTTTAAGTAACTTTGTATGACATCTATGATTTCATCTCCTAGGTCATTTGATGATTCATTCAGGCCAACATTTATTATGTGTGTTTCCTCTTTCGTAATTGCTGTCAAATCTGTCTTGTTCACTAAGTCTCCAACTCCAACACCAATGATGAAAACTCGCTCATTATCCAGATTCGTCAACACTTCATTTAAAACCTCGTTACTAAATACCATCTTGTTATCCACCATTACAACAAGAATACGAATTGCAGTGGAACCCTTAGAGAACTGTTGGAATCCTAATTTCACTTTTTTTAGAGCCTCCACCAAGAGTGGTGTTCCAGAACGTTTTTCGATTTTATTGACGAGTGAGGTTAAGGTGTCCTTGTTTTGCATGTTGACAAAACCTAATCTTATTTCAGCTTCAGAACCAAAGACAAAAATGCTGTAGCGGATTCTGTTAATGCCATACTGGTCGATAATGGCGCATATTGTACTTTTCATGAATGCAAAAGTGTTCTTAGAAGAAGGGGAAGTAGCAGAGAGAGCAAAGGTCAAGTCAACCAGTGGAGTATTCACTGAAGGAAACGAAAGAAAGTCACTTCGTGAAGTATCTTACCTCTAAATCTTTTCTTAAAATGCTTATGATATCAAAGGTAAAGTCAAAGTATTAGAGTTAAGTTCAATTTTCATTGGAGCAGACAGAGAACATACAGAACTGAAGCATAAGCATATAAGATAGGGAAGATTGACTGGAAAAATTAGCAAACTGGATATGTCCGATAAATTGAACCACACCTAACTTACTATTAGCTTTCTTCAGAAAAATGCTTAGCATATGTACGTGATCGATTGATATATGGCTGGTTTTTCTGAGTCTTGAAACAAATCTAATATGAGATTTAACTATTAGTCCACCAGCGCGCGTTGGATATGAGATGATAGATAGCGAACGAGGCGCGTAGCGCCGAGTTGGCTTTAATCATCTCATATCCAACAAGGGCGATTGGAATAATTGTTTTATAAAAAACGAATTAAATTATCAAATTTTATTCAATTTTTAGCTCACTTTTAATTTTAAGCTGACGCGTACGCTTACCATATTTGTTGATTATGGTATATTGGCTCATATACCATAATGCCTAAGCCAATCAAAAGTCTTGAATTGCATTATCCAATGATCCAGTTTTTAATAAAAAAATTTAGTAAGATATAAAACCGACTTCAATGGTAAGGCACTTGTTATTAAATCAGATTAACCTGTACAGCTCAAGCTGCTTCTTACCTGGGGATCCCTCACAAATGTAGCCGTGCTCTTCAGTACAGTTTACAGTGCACTCTAGTTTAGGATCCTCAGTTACCATGCAGCAGAATATATGGTTAAAATTCGACGCACTCTTCTCCGTAATATAAGAATGGTTTTTGACCATATCCCTTGCTCTGAAACTTTTATCCAGATTTTGTTCATCAACCCATTTCCAATTATCACCTCTGAAACGATAACACCCTAAAAAAGCTGTAGGAGCAGTAACATATTAACTACAAAAAAAAAACAAAATCCGAGCCAGTGACCAACGCCACCTCTACCTCCTGCATTTATATGTTCATGAATCATTAAATAATTACACAGTGATCACTTACTTCGAAAGCTGGAGACCTATCCAGTACCTCAAGTCATTGGTGGTATTTGATATATTTTTAGCCAGCTGAAGATCGGGAGGGTTCTTGATTTTTGCAAGATGACTTTTATGACTTGAATTACAATCTCTATTCGCATTCGTGTGATCTAATCTGTTATTGTAAACTGTGAACCCTTTTTCACCAGTAATACCTGTCAGAACAGTAAAAGAAAGTGGAATTCTCCTTCTCGCAGTTTATTTACTTTCAAGGCACGCTTGTCTAACATACTTTGTACAATAGCATTAGAAATGCTCGCTCGCTCGCTCGCTTACGGTTCGAGACCTATTGTCTATAAGGTTATAGACGATAATAAATGACGTATCATTTAACGCAATGCTCAATCTTCTATCAGCTATAATTTTTACTGATCACAAAAATGGCGTCAACAATGTTCAAAACTCTGCGGCGTAACCACTTGGCAACGAGTCGTTACGCTTCATGGTATTGGACATGGATGAATCTCGATCGCAGACAACGAAAAACACACAAAATCAACCTCTTTATTATGTTTACTCCGGTAATCAGGTGGTAATCTAATCTTACCTATTATTTGTGGTTAATAACTACTTCTAAGTTGTGGGATTATTCTAATGTTTTTTTTTTAATTAGCTGTCTTAGTTCCAATGCTAACCAAAATATTTGTGAAATCCTTCTCTATGTGCTGTGTGTTTGGGCTCATTATAAAATTTCGTTTCATCATTCTGTATGAGAGTGTCGCGATACTGAAAAGTTACAGCTTTAGATGTCCGTGTCGCTGTCAGTGTGGTCCCAAAAGTGACGCCATCGCGATGACTTCTTTAAAAATATATCTTATCGTAATACAGGCTCCTGCTTTGCTGTCTCAACAGTTTCTGTATTAGAGATTATTGACTGTCGAATCAAATAAACTGATTTGAATGCTAAAATTCTTAGAGCGGTTAGGCTCTGTGTCAAAATAGACCAAAGTCATCAGTTTTATTCTCTCTTCTGTTCTTTTGGGTGAAGTAAATCTCCCACTGAAAGCGAACTAAGGGATATGCACATTAGAAAAATCATGACTTTGTATGCGTTCAAACTGCATACTGTGCATAAATGCAAGCTACTATTGGAGCGGTTTGTTGCCAAATTGATACCCCAACTGATTGAAAATAATCGGAGAATGGAAAACGCTTTGTAACTTGAAAAAATAGTCCGAATGAGGTGACTGCTATAATGACGTTGTTCGAGCATAATCCAGGAACTAGGCGGTATCGTCATTATTAATACAGTTTACATAGCGTTTAGATAGTCATTGATATTTTGACAATTAAGTAAAAATTTGATTATATACTGCAGCTGGGGAAGTTTTGAAGCGAAGACGTAAGGGTTGTCGTGCTTTTCCCTCCAGAATTTGCCTCAGACTGTTAAAAATCTTTCTCAAGAATTATTGCAAATTTGTATTCTTTCTCTCTTAGGTAGCAATGGATAACAGCAACCATTACGCGAAAGCTATCACGCTCTTAGTCTTCCCCGTATTTTGTACGAACTGTCGCGTAGAACTGCGCAAGAATGCTATTCAGGGCCTGCGTTTCATACTTTCTCGTCCGTTTTGAAAGCCAGACATTTAACCATTCGTTTTCATTTGGTTGGGCACTTTTATTTTAAGCATTCTCCCTCAAACTCTGAATTAAAACATCGTTACTTCCTCCTCACCTACCCGCCATTTTATTTTTGTTGCGCTTTCGCGCTCGATTAATTCAGTTTCAACCTTCAATACTCAATTTCAACTCTCTTCAATGTTTGGGATTAATTAACGCGTTCTCAGCCAATTAGCATGCTGAAATGATGGCATGTGTGTTATTAGCCGCAGAATCAACGAGTTGTGCATACATGCAACGCTTTTAGAAAATCAATGTTGCGGCTAATTCTAAAGATTCCGTTAGATTTTGTTAGTCATGCTGTAATTTATCTTCAAGGAAGAAAAAAGCTTGAGCTCTTAATAGTTTAACGCAGACATAAAAACTATGGGTACTTTTAAAACTGAAATTTGAAGAGCACTACATCCGTATGAAATGTCGAACATTAAGCATAACCTAGATACACAATTACAATCATGGATACACCGTTTGTCCTTTAAAACAGGGCAATCAAGGATTTGTCACAAAGAAAAAACTCTACAACTGTATTGAATGCAAGTAGCCACTCATATGTTACCGAATATGTTACCGAATATGTTACCGAATATGTTACCGAATATGAATAACCCAGTTATAATGTGTATGGAGTACAGGTGATCTGCACGTGTTAATAGTCTTTCCAGGTACTTGAGCTAAGTAATTTTTCCATAGCGACATCAGAATAATTAACAACAACATGTAAAAGGCCTATTACCTTACTATTTATCATACCTTGACCCATGGTCCATCGTAATGAACCAAACCCGTAATTTTGCGTAGGTCCCTCACGGACAATGGTTATAGAAAGTGTGTTATTTCGTGTTAAGACTGATTACTTTTCCCAAGAAAGGGAGAACAACACAATGGCTCACGAACTGCCCTAGGCAGACAATTTAGATTTATTTCACTACCTTGAAGGACGAGAGAAAATTATTACTACAAATTATTCAGATGGAGCAAAACGAAAGAAAGGAAATTTCCATCAAACAAACCGCTTGAAACTATGATCAGACCGCCAAAAGTCATCAAGTCTCGAACTAATGCAGTCCTCATTTTAATTCTGCAAAAAGAAAAATAAATATGCTATCAGTGTAAACGAGAATTCTCACCAAAAAATTTAAATAGATTGCAAATTTAAAATTGTTGTAATGGCTTGAGAACCTGAGCTTCACAGAAAGTCGATTTCTCGTGTACGAAAACAAGGAGGTTTCTATACTGACTGCAATGTAAGGCTTGCCCTTCAACTATTAAGTTGACAACAGCTTCACAGAGATCGCAATTTAGTCAAAGTAAATCTCCCACTGAAAGCGAACTAAGGGATATGCACATTAGAAAAATCCTGACTTTGTATGCGTTCAAACTGCATACTGTGCATAAATGCAAGCTACTATTGGAGCGGTTTGTTGCCAAATTGATACCCCAACTGACTGAAAATAATCGGAGAATGGAAAACGCTTTGTAACTTGAAAAAATAGTCCGAATGAGGTGACTGCTATAATGACGTTGTTCGA
Organism: Stylophora pistillata; assembly: GCF_964205215.1. NCBI lineage: Eukaryota > Metazoa > Cnidaria > Anthozoa > Scleractinia > Pocilloporidae > Stylophora > Stylophora pistillata. Next base: position 58,103,788 of record NC_142520.1, on the reverse strand, counting down.
GCATAATCCAGGAACTAGGCGGTATCGTCGTTATTAATACAGTTTACATAGCGTTTAGATAGTCATTGATATTTTGACAATTAAGTAAAAATTTGATTATATACTGCAGCTGGGGAAGTTTTGAAGCGAAGACGTAAGAGATTGGCCACTTGCCTTCGCCTTGTTGCGAGGGTTGTCGTGCTTTTTCCTCCAGAATTTGCCTCAGACTGTTAAAAATCTTTCTGAAGAATAATATGCTATCAGTGTAAACGAGAAATAAAAATTGTTGAAAAAAGAAAATTAAGGCCTGCCCTTCAACTATTAAGCTGACAGCAGCTTCACAGAGATCGCAATTTAGTCAAAGTAAACAATTTGCTGAAAGCAGGACCGAGAGGAAATGATTAATAATAAGTTTTGACAGCCATTGCCGAAGATCCCCTGTCATGTTTTGTCATTTTGACGTAAGTCAATAGTTGCATCCTGCTTTTGTTTGACTTTTTTTTTAATATACAATCTTATTACGTCTTGTAATGGGACACCAAAAATGAGAACTTTTCCCTTTTTCTACAAACAATCTACATCTAATATATAATGCGAAATTTCCTATTGAAAAACAAGAAAGTATAATGCAGTTCTAGAATTGGGACGAAATGCTAACTAAACGATGTATTAAATTTTATCCTTTTGCTAAAAAATGCCGTCTATTAAAGAGTTCATGACCCGCCGACATAATATTTGCGGGAGCATTTGAAAGGTGCTGACAAGTATAGTTTCGTTTCGTCAAATAAACTGCAAGTAGCAACTTATAAAAAACAGTTTATTAGGAAATGAATTTCTTAAAAATGTAAAATTTCAAATTGAGACAATTAAATTTAATTGGTGACGTCACTGGCTCTGTTTATTTATATGTTTCATCAGAACATACAAAATCTTGAATATAATTCCTTTTGGTTCTGTATTTAGATGCTTTCTTCGAAGTCTCAAATAAAATTCAGCATCTATTTTCCAAAGTGCAGTTTGATTCGTTAATCCACTACTATATTAAACAACAACAAACATATGAAACATATGAGTGAACTGCGGTTATGAGACGTATATAAGAACGATCCTTCGCACTAAAGCACTATTTGAGCAATAGTGGAAATCAGACCTGAAAAAAATTTCAGGCCTGTACGGGATTCGAACCACTGACCTCTGCGATACTAGTGCAGCGCTCTACCAATTGAGCTAACAAGCCAACTGGGAGCAGGCCATCAAATTAATTCGATATAAACCCGTAGATGATAAATCAAACAACAACAAACATATGAAACATATGAGTGAACTGCGGTTATGAGACGTATATAAGAACGATCCTTCGCAGTAAAGCACTATTTGAGCAATAGTGGAAATCAGACCTGAAAAAAATTTCAGGCCTGTACGGGATTCGAACCACTGACCTCTGCGATACTAGTGCAGCGCTCTACCAATTGAGCTAACAAGCCAACTGGGAGCAGGCCATCAAATTAATTCGATATAAACCCGTAGATGATAAATCAAACAACAACAAACATATGAAACATATGAGTGAACTGCGGTTATGAGACGTATATAAGAACGATCCTTCGCACTAAAGCACTATTTGAGCAATAGTGGAAATCAGACCTGAAAAAAATTTCAGGCCTGTACGGGATTCGAACCACTGACCTCTGCGATACTAGTGCAGCGCTCTACCAATTGAGCTAACAAGCCAACTGGGAGCAGGCCATCAAATTAATTCGATATAAACCCGTAGATGATAAATCAAACAACAACAAACATATGAAACATATGAGTGAACTGCGGTTATGAGACGTATATAAGAACGAACCTTCGCAGTAAAGCACTATTTGAGCAATAGTGGAAATCAGACCTGAAAAAAATTTCAGGCCTGTACGGGATTCGAACCACTGACCTCTGCGATACTAGTGCAGCGCTCTACCAATTGAGCTAACAAGCCAACTGGGAGCAGGCCATCAAATTAATTCGATATAAACCCGTAGATGATAAATCAAACAACAACAAACATATGAAACATATGAGTGAACTGCGGTTATGAGACGTATATAAGAACGATCCTTCGCAGTAAAGCACTATTTGAGCAATAGTGGAAATCAGACCTGAAAAAAATTTCAGGCCTGTACGGGATTCGAACCACTGACCTCTGAGGTCAGGTCTGATTTCCACTATTGCTCAAATAGTGCTTTACTGCGAAGGATCGTTCTTATATACGCCACTACTATATTGATCGCAAATGAAACTGTGTGTGTTCTGAAACATGACTGACGGAAGACAAACAAATCATATTCGGTAATGTGCGATTGGCTAACTGCATTCAACTCCGGTGGTTATTTTAACGAACACAAGAAGACTGAATAAATGCACGCTCTTTTAATTTAAAACCCACGAAGACTGCTTGAAATACATTGTCGCTCTGTTTCTCTGATACACACATAATACTCTTGTTACCAAGTAAAAGTTAAGTAATACTAAGTGTTTAATCCACCTCACCATTAAAACAGGAAATGGCAATAAGAAAATAACGTTGGCTTCGTTCCTTTATAGAATACAGCAGCTTCAGCAGTGTGTTGACCAAATTGCTTTTCGCAATCGTTCATCGGCACTAACACAAACTCCAACGAGCAGATCGTCGTACTCGCGAAATAAAATACTCTCAAGGATTTCTCGTTAGGTTTTTGTATCTTGTCATTCGCAACTCCTGACTCTGGTATAGAATCTCTCTAACTCACAACTGCTCTATTGATCAAGGTTGAGTTAATAATTTAGTGCAAATACATCTGACATTTTGTAAGATAAAGCCAATTATCATGTGTTTCCCTATTCAATCTCGTGGATGCGAAAGTTTGATCACAGTGACTTTAGTACGCTCGACAGGTAGACTTTCATAAAATATTGCCAAATCATCTACCCAGGTCGATGCAGTACATGAACTTGTATATGTGTTTCTCTGTATCGTGCATTGGATAAATTGCACTAATGAACTTTACCTAAATTGAAATTTTTTTTTCAAACGACAACCTTACTTCTTTGATTGCCCAGTCGATGCTAAAAGCTTTTCTTCAATAATTGAAGAGATTCTACACCTTCAATCATTAAGATCCAGTCGCTCCACTCAGTCGTTTTCCATGATATTTGCTATGAAATTACATACCTTCGCTTCCTTATTTTGGACTAATTTTGTTAGCTTGATTGCACATGAGTCTCTTCTTACTTACAAATGTTAAGCAGAAGATCTTATCGTTTCCCTGTATCTCGTTACAAAGACGCTTTCATCCATAAAACGTTCATCGATTTAGGAACGCTCCACAGCTTATTCCGCTGTCTGATTGGCTCGGTCAGCCAATAACGTTTTTTATCTCTAATAGTAAGGGTCTATGTACGTGTATTGCAAAGAAATGTTTTGTAAATATACAGAAAGGTTTTAAAAGGGAAGAGCATTTGCAGCAGAGTTATTCTAGTTGCTATTAAGAAAAACACAGTTACAGCAGTGTTGAATTAAAATTTCAGGACGCAAGCGGCGAATGAATCGGTCAAAAACTTCATAAAATGGGAAATAATGAAAAGCAAGCGGTGGGAATTTTCTGAAACGGTGCGGACGCTACCATCTTAGATGTCCAAGATTATCTTTGTCAACACCTGCCGTTTTGACCGGTTTGCGTTTGCACTGCTGATGATATTTGCGGGTGTTTTACAATATGGGACACTACGTATGATGCATGATCCTCGCAGTAGAGAGCGCTATTTATGCAATAGCGAAAATCAGACCTGAAAAAAAATCAGGCCTGTACGGGATTCGAACCACTGACCTCTGCGATACTAGTGCAGCGCTCTACCAATTGAGCTAACAAGCCTATTCAAAAGGGTTTGAAAACCAGTTGGGCTTGTTAGCTCAATTGGTAGAGCGCTGCACTAGTATTGCGGAGGTCAGTGGTTCGAATTCCGTACAGGCCCGATTTTTTTCAGGTCTGATTTTCGCTATTGCATAAATAGCGCTCTCTACTGCGAGGATCATGCATCATACGTATCTAATACCGCAGTTCAAAACATATGAACTTCATATATATACATTGAATATGGGACACTGTTGAAAAGAGAATGATGTCACCTATGACAAGTGATTCTTAATAAGTGTTAGATGTATATTCCTAAGCTCCGAATAGAAGCAGGTTGTATAATTCAACTTAACGGCCTGCTCCCAGTTGCCTTGTTAGCTCAATTGGTAGAGCGCTGCATTAGTATCACAGAGGTCAGTGGTTCGAATCCCGTACAAGCCTGATTTTTTTCAGGTCTGATTTTCGCTATTGCATAAATAGCGCTCTCTACTGCGAGGATCGTGCATCATATGCATTGACATGATTGGAGCCAAGTGAGGTTGCATAAAGGCCAATCCCTTGATTGTGTAAGTTATAGATGAAGGGCGTTTCTTAATATTTTTTGTTCCTCCGGTGACATTAAGCAGGATAGAGTGCTAGCTTATTTTTCTCGTCGATTGCTTTTGTGACGGAGTTTAATCCAGAGACCAGATCATCTTTTTCTAACAATCCCCATTTTTAATCCCGCGTTGTGCAAAATAGAAAAATTGAAGGGGGTGAGTATGACTAAACTTTGCTATATATGATCGTCTATGTACGTGTATTGCATAAAGACATCCATTAGCTGTCATCCGGCCGGTTTCTTTACTGAATTCTAGTCACCAGCAGTTTGGAATTGATTCTAAGATTTTATCAACTAAATGTTTCTTGGCCTGTAATTGTCATCGTAAATGAAATTTATTATCTGTTTTATCACACCGATGTCTACTGAATCATTACGAGCATAAAAACGACTTTTCAGGCCTCTCTGAAAACTTTGGACGCTTTTTATGATCATTTCTCTCGGTTTCGTTTCACGAACGAAGATATGTCAGGGACCCCGGTTACGCTTGTGGCAGAGCCGGCAGACATCCTCTAATACAGCAGGTGCAAGAGGAGAAGTGGATCTTTTCTCCTCCTCTTCTCATCAAATTTAGCTCTTCCGGTGCTTAGGCATATTAAATGGAATGCATGGGAAGAAGACCTTTGTTTTTGTTTCATTCTACATTGATAAGAGATAAACTAAAAGTGCTTTCGAAACAATAGCTGATACAAAAATCCTCCCAGAAATTTTTCAGTGACCTGAGTAGGTCTCAGCGTAAGAAGTTAAATCGAGATAACGATAAAACGCTGGCTACTTATCTCGTAGGAATATGCAAATAGCTTGTGTTTTCTATTCAATAGTTATCTCTGACTGCCAAAAGTTGCGGAGCATTATCCTGAAGACCCGCGTGTTCAGTGGCTAACTTGTAACCATGTGTCCTGGATGCCACCGGTTGGAGTTTTGGTGATGTGCATTGGCATCTAACCAGACTACGCGACCTACATAATATTATCTGACGAAACTCCTTTCTGAATAAGGAATTCATTCCAGCGTATATGGCGGGGTTAACAGAGTTTGAAATATATAGAAAAAACATACACAGAAGTTCTACATTTCTAGGCATGCGCATTATGAAAAAGCGCCTTAATACAACAATAACCCACAAAGGTATCCAACAGGACAAGAAAGTGAAAATAACAATGAATAGAGATCTACTTAGTCTAATTTCTTCAACGGAAATGCGGGCTTCATTTCCTCTCGAATGTCTCAACGAGGGAAATACCCCTGCTTGATGCTGACGAAAAGCTTTTAAAACTTTGGAATAACAAAGCGTTGTAGCCAACAATGGGGTGATGAGAAAGAGAGTCAACACTATTAGGTAGTGAATTAGTTTTTCTTGTTCCCCGCGGTGTTTTATTGAACACTGTGCATAACCAGGTACAAACTCAAAATCTTGCAAATTGACCAATCTTGGAATTGCAATGTAGCCAGCCACGAAAAACCAAACAAAAGCAAGCCAAATACGAGACCTTTGGCGAGAAAATAGCTTCTTGTAGCTCGCGTTAGATCTGCAAATCCGAACGTATCTGTTAAAAGCTGTTAAACTCATTGTAGCCGGCGAAACATAGATGACAAATAAGTTGATGAAAGCGTGGAAATGGCAAATGGTATCTCCGAACGGCCACTTTCCTGAAAACAGAACCAATTCAGCCATAGGCATCACAAAAACCGCTGAGAGTAAATCGCTCACAGCCAAAGCTATGATATAAAAATTAGTAGGTGTGCGTAATCTTGGATTTCTACAAACAGATAGGCAGACCAAAATATTTCCCACGAGCGAGAAAATGTTCAAGACGACTAAAGACAATCCTTCTACGACGACCAGCATTGAACTTCTTGATGCAAGATCGTTGGCCATTTCCAGTCGTCGAAAGAGGAACTTTCTCGAGTAAAACTGACACAGTACGTCCCAAATTAAAAGGCAACTGAGCAAACACTCGATTATAGTTTCCGTGTCCATTATCTTTAAGACCAACGCATGAAATCTTATAATCACTTGTTTTTTACGAAATGTCACTATTGATTAGTCTACTCTGTAAAAAACTTGAAAAAAACTTAATTCTTTGTCTTCCATTTCCGTTCTTAGCGCAATCAGAGTGAATCAATTGTTTTATATTTCCTGACCTGAAGTGCTAATACAAACACTAAGAATCCTCTACTTAATTTACCGCTTGTTTTTCGTTCCAGAATCACTTCTTAAAAAAATGTCACTACTCCAGTTGAACTTAGCCAGAGTTTTTTAAATCAGTTTAATACGAAGGAGGTGAGTACTTGGTTCAAATGTTTTTTCGCTACATACTGGCAGGTTTGTCTCGAGTATTCCACAAAACGGGGGCGTTCTACAACGAACAGACTTGTTCCCGTTTTGCCTTTAGAGAATGATTTTCAAGAAATGCGGTTCTGTCAAAGAATAAAATTCACAACGCTGTGGTATCAATTTAGAACATGGACTTAAAAAGCTCACTTCATCTAAATTGTAGCATTTGATCGATCTTCGGCAACAAATTCTTTTTTTCAGTTTTTGCTTGATAACAATATCAAATGCACATATGTTTGATGTTCAATATTTCTTAATCAAGTCCAACTGTCCAAATGTGACTTACATCTTCTATCCTGTCTGATACATTATAGATATTGGTGCTTCGGTTCCATTGTATACAAAATTTCGCTTGAGGCACTGAAAAGTAATCATGGGTGAGGGGGATCACAATTAAGTAGAAGATAGCATCTGTATTTTGGCTCTCATTTTGATTCACGTCGATCTTGAATTTTGCCGTCAATACTGGCGCTGCAACCCATCCACCTGCGGACAAGAGTAAACATCAGACAAGCTCCTGGCCAATCAAAACATGGGTAATTCTTGAGATTACTTTCTTCATCTCTTTCCGTACTTCAGGTGGCCACAGAGTAATATTTTATTCAACTTCTAACTGAGTTTGTTCAAGCGAAAAAAAGTTAGGGCTGATTCTTTAAAGAAGAATATGTTAAAATATATGTGATAGCATCACTTAATGTTCTTTGAAGCCTTTCTTGCCTGGTGGTTTACATCTTCAAATTACAAATTTATCATATAAAAAAAAAAAAATATATATATATATATATACATATAGTAGCAAATGGACTACTCAAATTACGCACATATGGATTTTAATACAGCCTGTTTCGTAGACCAACAAAAGTTGATCCACTCATCAGTCAAACTCCATACACACTGAGGCATCGTGACGGTTAACTCTAACTCAGCAACGTGATCACATGACATTTTTTAAAAAAATTCAAATCTTGAAAACCGTGCGCGCGCCGATAATTTCGCTTGTATATATATATATATATGTATATATATATATATAAAGTGTGACTTGATTTTCGTAGAACAGTGCTCAATACATAGAAGTAGAGCGAAGTATATATTGTGGGAGGAAAAAGACAAGTAAACTACAAGTTCATCCCTACAAGCCTGTTTCGTGGTCGCCCACTCATCAGGGGATTTTTGGGAAAATCCCCTGATGAGTGGGGGAAAAATCCCCTGATGAGTGGGCGACCACGAAGCAGGCTTGTAGGGATGAACTTGTAGTTTACTTGTCTTTTTCCTCCCACAATATATATATATATATATATATATTATATATATATATATATATATATATATATATATATATATAAACGATTATTTAGGAAAATAAAAATTATATATATATATTATAAATATATATATATATATATATCTACATATGTCAGTGCATAGCATGAAGAACCGAGAACCTGGCGGTTAACTTAAATTCATTTTAGTTCATTATATCAGTGAATTTCCTGAATGTTTTCTTTTTCTTTTCTAAGCCTTCAAATATTTCCTTTTAGCTTTTGTTTTTAGCTTTTTGGTTTTAGCTTTTTGTTTTTATTTTGTAAGAATAAGGTTCTCTTGGTTACTTTTATCATCCGCGTTTAGTTTGGTAAGATAACATATATAGGCGAACACATATATTCATAATAGTCGATATGCCACACGTTCCCTCTGATCTAACATAATTGACTGTTTTTTACCTTTTCCCATTTCCCTTGAGTTTGAATACATCCTCGGGCATATGAAAATCTCGTCTGGTTTAAAAGCTAGCTTCACAAAAATCAATATCCTTTGAGGACAACTTTTCAGGTGGAGTATTTTGCAATTACCAGTTCTACAGAAGAATAAATCACCGTTACTACAAATCATCTAGATGAAACTAGAGAGGGAACGTCGATTCCAAATCTTTTGGTAGTATCTTTTCATTAATGTAGACACCACGTACCGCTGAGTTCATCTGGATTCCAGTCTTTGCCAATGTGTTCGATGAAATCATTCCACTGGACTTTCAGACAATGTACTAAACAAAGTGGCAATGTTGCTTTCGGTCACGCTAAGAAAAAATTCTCCTCACTAAAGTTTATAGCTTATAGGTGATGAGTTGCCTCTTGAATGGTCATCCAGTGTTATTATCAGATGTTTATTTGCAATGTGGCTGTTGTTGTCGTCATTATTTTCACTTACCTTTTATAGGATTTTAGAAGAAATTGTTTGAAACAAAGTACAATTAGAGAGCAATAAGAAAACATCACCTAGAGCTGTTCATATTTCGTGTTTGCTTGATATGGTGATCATGACAAATACTGATCGAACTGTTGGGCGATTGTTAAGTTATTTCCATTAAACATATCATTACTTGTTGAAAAACAATTCAACTGAATCAAAATTAATCAGAATGTAAAATTGAGTTATCTAATTTCCTTTTTTTTTGTTTTTTTATTACAAACTAGATTAACATCCAGTAACATGTACGCAATATTAGGGTAACAGATGAAAGCCTCTCCCAACTAACTCATAGATGAATAAAGGCTGATAGTTTGCAAAGAAACTGTTTGGGGCTGCGTCGGTGGGAGTAACGAAATAATTTCGATATATCAACAAAGTTGAAATGGTAAATTGGCCACCGCAACGATTACAAAAGCTGACGTTTCGAGCGTTAGCCCTTCATCGGAGCGAAGATGGTGTTATGGAAAGAAGAAGGTGGACCCCTAAAAGGTTTATACACCTGCACTGATGCCACTCATACCTGAAACCGACAAAGCAAAGGGATCATGAATCGCATATTCATGACCTGTAGTACCGATAAAAGGTTCAAACTTCAATGATTAGCGGCGCGCAAAATGACCGGTCAATCTATGAACCTTTTTACTCCCCAGTTTATCTCATTAGTAATTCTTCTTACTGTCTGTCAGACAATTCTGATGATTTTCGTTAGGAGAATTTGATATTCCTCTCTTCTTATCCCTTATCTACTTGATATTGTATCTATATTGTGAAGAGAAACTCTGTCTTGGTCACTCATGGGAACTGAATGGTTAACAAGCACGTACGACTCAAGTTTTTGAAGAAGCTCATGATTTCCCTTTTTCTCTTTTCCTTTTGGCGCTGAAACAATTAGAAAGCTCTTTTGAAATGAAAACCTACCAATTATCGAGCTCTTCCTATCACCGATCGCAAAGTCGGTAAAAAAGGTTTTGTTTTCACAAGCCCTTCTTTTTTGTCAGGTGTGCCAATCAAGCTAAATAGTAAGATACGTGTTATTTATTTTCCACCTATTGATTTATTCAGTCCTCATTCCACGACAACTTCTGGTCTTGAACTTTGACATATTTGCTCTTTACCAAAATATCGTTCAGATCATGGCAGTTTACATCACGAGGGTAGCTTTTTGTACTCGTCTGGTCCTGCTGTCAGCTGTCCTCTCGTTAGACATACTTTTGTCCTTAACTCTTTCTTTCTTTACTGCATGTTCCTGCAAGTTTTGACTGCCGGCAAATTTGATTTACACATGCATCTAATGGATGATGATGTTTTACAGCGCAGGGCAAAACGAAGCCAACCTCGGTACTCAATCGAAAACTGCTTGAATTTACACAAACCCAATTTCCGTTTACTTGACAAAAACACAACTTTTAGCTCTAGTATAATTCAAATATTCCTCTTTAGGTTAGTTTGTAATTATTTTTAATTAAAATCGAAACTCAAACCTGACAACAACAGTCTTTGTCAATTAGAGTTGAGAATTCTCTTAGGGTGGGACTATTATTCGACTCATACAACGAATCCACAATTTTTTCTTATTAAAAGTTATCTAGAAAGGCAATTTTTCCTATCTGAGCGAAACAAACAATGAGAAAACATTTCATTGAAATAATCTCCGTCGATTTTCTCATTTAAAATCTTAAGGCTTAGAGGGAGATTTTTCCTTTCAAGATATGTTTCTCAACCTTTTTCAATTCCTTTTTTGCGAAGTTTAACATGATTTGCACCTGCATGGCTAAAGGGAAATGTTTTGATGAGGCGATTGATATAAATGACAGGTTAGTCTTTTCACTCTAATCCATCTCAGTCAGAGATAGATAGAGAGAGAGCGATCTGATGCCACAGTTTTAATAGGTCGTTTATTTATCAGCATTTTTATATTTATCTATTTCTTCTCGCTCAATTTGTCCAATTTAATTCGAGCTGCGGCTTGTTTTGGAAAATTTTGCGTTAATCAATATTTATATCTTGCTTTGTTTGATGCGGAAGATTGGCACTTGTTTTATTTATTCAAAGCCCTCTTCGTGCTTCGTGACGCTCGATATCTCTCAAGTTTCCCTATCTAAGAATCTAGATGTTTTGTAGACGACTGACTAAGCTTTAAGCTAAAAGTAACTGAAGTTCAAAAGGAGATCGCGCTAGATAAACTATATTTCTCCAATGTTTTTTAAACAAAAGATATCTATCACGCCAGGTGCTTTAATTTTTTTAGACGTTGCCAATTTGAGTAATTTATCCTGACCAACCTATCATATACAATTGGACAGTTTTCTTATTTTGTTCAAAAGAGTGCTTTCGTTAACACAAGCAGGGGACAGTGAACTTTTCCTCTTCACCTCTGAGGCCCATTATACCCTTATACACTCAGAGAGATCACCCGGTGCTAATGTATTTTTCTTCTAAGTTTCACAAGTCGTTGAAACATTGACCAAACAAATAAGGAAGGAAACGAAGCAGCATAATCGTTATGCTTTCCGGTTGTGAACGGTGAAATGGCTGACGATCTTAATTCTAGGAGTCTTCCCCTAAAGATTGTAGAAGTAAGCTCATTGGTCATCTTGAATGTTTTGTCTTTGACTGGGAACACTTTGGTTTGTATTTCAGTTTACAGGAACACCAGACTTCGCACGACGACAAACTTATACATCATCGCTTTAGCAGTAAGTGACTTGCTTTCCGCTGTTTTTGTGACGCCTCTTGGAACTGGTGTACTAATAACGAGTCAATGGAGTTTTGGAGAGGTTCTTTGCCAGCTTCATGCTTTTTTCAGTCTGTTTGTGATCTACGTTTCTCCTGTGACGATGGGGCTGACTGCTGTCAACAGATATGTGAGAATGTGCAAGTCTGACCAACAATACAGAAAATTCTTTTCAGCGCGCAAGTCACAGGCCCTGCTTATCATAGTGTGGTCCTTTGTCGCGTGTTATGTCCTTATTCCTCGCCTAACTGGTCTACAAGGCTTTCAATTTGTTCAAGGCTATGCGCAATGTTCTTTGGCTCATTCCAGCGAAAGCGGGAAAATGATTCATTACGGCATCGTTCTTACTCTATTCTTCTTGCTCCCGCTAATTTCCACTATTATCAGCTACATAAGAGTTGCCAAAATGATTAGACAACACAACTTGGGTGCGTTTTCAACGATTCAGAGATCTACAGGAAACGTAGCGATCAGTGCGCACGAGATAAAAGTGAGTAGATCGCTTTTCGCTGTTGTGTTTGCGTTTATGATCTGTTGGATTCCATTTTGGGTGATTGTCACCTTGAGGCGCTTCAATCTGGTGGGAAAAATGCCACGCAGTTTTGAGTTACTCTGCACGTTTCTCCTCTACTTTTCCAACACAATCAATCCTTTCATATATGCTGGCATGAATCACCTGTTCAAACAAGAGTTCCGAAAAATACTATGCTGTGAAAACAACGGCAGAGTTGGAGTCAATGCAACGTGAGAAGGAACACAAAGCGCAAATGTATTGGCAAGTACTCTAACAAGTCGAAAAGACAACTATCACATTAATTCAGATAACAACTACAATTACCAAAGCCAAGAAAATTATCCAAATGAAGAACCTGAAAATTTTCAAGAGCTCAAAGTCACCACAATAAGTACTTGCACAAGTGAAGTTGCCTCATAAGGGAAAGAAAGCTTGAAAAAAGTGATTAAGTGGAGAATTTAGTTCAGTACTCCTGATACTGCTAAAACATTAATTGCTCTAAGGAAAACGAAGAAAAATAGTGAAAAATTGAAGAATGGTGCTTTATAAAAGTTCAAGGTATTGATAGCAATCAATATTTTCAATCAAACTGATTAACTGAATAATTAAAACAAATTACTGAATGCACAAATGACCGATAAAAGCCAGACGGTAATTTCATGGTTTTGACCTCAATCCCTTCTAATTTAAAAATAAAATGAAATAATAAAATGAAATAAATTAAATAAAATGAATGAATGAATGAGTGGAGGATTAAATTAATTATTGATTGAATCAGTAAATAAATAGCAACTCTTTTTGTAGAAAGAAGGGAAAACGGGATGTTTTCTAGGACGGTGAACGAGACCGAAAAAATCTAAGAGAAGAAAAATTAAACTCGTCAGTGAAGATTCATGAATCAGGTAACAACCTTTGAGAACGATACGAAAACTTGTAAATCAATATGGAAGGTGATACGTAACACGCTAAGATAAAAAAAAAAAATAATTGTAAAAAAGTGATTTTAATGTAAATAGATTTACCAACTGTGTGTCCTTGTAATAATTGGCTTACGAATAGGTTTTCTCTGTATCTTACATGGATTAAAATTCACTAATTGACGTTACCTAAGTTGAAAATTTTTTTCAAACGACAAACTCACCTCTTTGATTGCCCAATCGATGCTAAAAGCTGTTCGTCAAAAAGTGAAGAGATTCTACACCTTCAATTATTAAGATCCAGTCATTCAACATACCTCCGCTTCTTTATTTTGGGCTAATTTTGCTAACTTGATTGCACATGACTCTCCTTACCGCCAAATGTTAAGCAGAAGATCTTACCGTTTCCTGTATCTCGCGATATTACAACTGAGATGCTTACATCCGTAAGCCGGTCATCGATTTAGGAACACTTCACAGCTTACTCTGCTGTCTGATTGGCTCGGTCAGCTAATGACGTTTTTCAGCCCTAACAGGAAGGGCCTATGTAAATGCATTGCAAAGAAACGTTGTGTAAATATACACAAGGGTTTTTAAAAGGGAAGTGCATCAGCAACAGAGTTATTAAGAAAAGACCAGTTACAGTTGTGTATGAATTAAAGTTTCAAGACACCAAGCGGCGAATGAATCGGTCAAAAACACCATAAAATGGGACATCATGAAAGTTAAGCGGTGGGAATTTTCTTAAACGGGGCGGATGCTATTGTCTTAGATGTCTGAATGATTTATCCAAGATATTCTTTGTCAGCACTTGTTGTTTTCACCGGCTTGCGTTTCCACTGTTGAGGATATTTGTGGGTGTTTGACAACCATGGGACACTTTTGAAAAAAGAATGACGCCACCTATGACAAGTGATTGTTAATAAAATGTAGGCGTATATTCCTTTACTCTGAAAAGAGGCAGATTGTTTAATTGATCCTTAAGACAAATGTATGGGAGTCAGCATTGGCTTAATTGGTACAAATTAGATGGTGTCATGGTTGTATATATATCTACCTGCCTTATTAGTTCTTTCCACATTAGTTCTTTTTCCTTCGGAAAATATTTTTGAATTTTCACTTTTACCACTTCATCTTTGGTTTTGAACTATGGATCATTGCATTGCATTTCTATATGCTTCTTCACTCAAAGTTTAAGATTGGTTTATTACGAGTTGGCTGTGTATAACATAACATAACATAATCTTTATTTCCTAAGATAAAATCACATATCCTAAGTTACAACATAAACTCACAAGGGAAACTATTACATGTCATATTTAAAAATTATCCTATCACTAAAAACGTTCTTAAACCTTTCAGTGTGGATTCTAGGGACAAAGACTGACGTATTTCTAAGATTGTACCTCATACATATGGTGCACGATCCTCGCCGTAGATAGCGCTATTTAAGCAATAGCGAAAATCAGACCTGAAAAAAAAAAAATCAGGCCTGTACGGGATTCGAACCACTGACCTCTGCGATACTAGTGCAGCGCTCTACCAATTGAGCTAACAAGCCAACTGGGAGCAGGCCGTTAAGTTGATTCGTAATAAACCCATGAAAGTGATAAATCAGATACAATGAAATATATGAAGTTCATATATTTTGAACTGCGGTATTAGATACATATGGTGCACGATCCTCGCAGTAGATAGCGCTATTTAAGCAATAGCGAAAATCAGACCTGAAAAAAAAAATCAGGCCTGTACGGGATTCGAACCACTGACTTCTGCGATACTAGTGCAGCGCTCTACCAATTGAGCTAACAAGCCAACTGGGAGCAGGCCGTTAAGTTGATTCGTAATAAACCCGTGAAAGTGATAAATCAGATACAATGAAATATATGAAGTTCATATATTTTGAACTGCGGTATTAGATACATATGGTGCACGATCCTCGCAGTAGATAGCGCTATTTAAGCAATAGCGAAAACACTTATTTTCAGGTCTGATTTTCAGTCGGAGTCGGGGGTCGGAAAGGTCGGAGTCTGAGGCACCATAAACCGGCAGGGCATAAGAAAAATTTGGTAAAACTATAGCATTAAAAAGGTGATCTACTTCCTCCTGGGACATTCCTTCCCTACGTAAAGATCCTAATATGAATAATGACTTGTTCGCCTTAATTACCTTCGCGCGCACGTGACTACTATATTTACAATTTTACGTATGATGCACGATCCTCTCAGTAGAGAGCGCTATTAATGCAATAGCGAAAATCAGACCTGAAAAAAATCAGGCCTGTACGGGATTCGAACTACTGACCTCAGTGGTTCGAACCACTGACAGGTCAGTGGTTCGAATCCCGTACAGGCCTGATTTTTTTCAGGTCTGATTTTCGCTATTGCATAAATAGCGCTCTCTACTGCGAGGATCGTGCATCATACGTAGCTATAACCGCAGTTCAAAATATATGAACTTCATATATTCATCGCATCTAATTTACAATTTTGTTGGAAAGTAATACCTAATATGGATAACTCTGCACACTGCGGTATATCCCTAACTGGCGCGATGTCCTGATTGAAACCGTTCTAAAGGAAAATAATCTCCTTGCATTTTGTTGGATATTGCATGTCATGTGATTGCGGCTGGACCAGCTAAGAAACTGATCCACCAAGTCAGTGCGACACTGGCCGTTTCCCCAAAAAGGGATGATAATTGTAGAGTCATCAGCATATTTAAACAAGGCTGGGCGACCTTCTAAATCGAACTCTAAATCATTAACAATTACGTTAAAAAGATATGGCCCACTGACACTACCTTGTGTCGTACCCATATTAACCTCATGCCACTGTCCCTTAAAACTGTTCTAAACTACTCGCTGCCGGCGTTTCTCGAGAAAACTTAGATACCAGTTCACAATAAGGGGATTCAATGGCAACTGCCCAAGCTTAGATGACAAGAGTTCATGATTGACACGGTCAAATGCTTTGCTAAAATCCATTGCAAACACGCGGACGGCTTTGCAGTCTTGCTCGTCTAAATAGCTGTAGATGATATGCTGCATGCTCAAGAACGCATCAGTGCAACTCCCCCCTGTCTTATAAGCAAACTGTGTTGAACTCAGATGCTGTTCGACAATGTCTCGTACGTGGGTGTTATTTACAGATTTCTCGAACGCACGTGCAGTTACAGGCGTGATCTTAATTCCTCTGAAATCCTGCTTGCCCTCAGGGATGTCAACCTTAGGAGGGGGTTACGTGGGCCCTTTTCCACGAGGAGAGCCACTTGCCAGTTTTTCAAGGAAACATTCCAGATCTTATGAATGACACTTGTAAAGATCTCAGTGTGATCCCTCCAAATCCAAAAGGGAATGAGATCTGGTCCCATAGCGGTTTTCTTCAGATGTTGTAAGCAATTCCACACGTGTCTTTCTGATATCTGAGGGATTTCTAAGCTCTTATCCACAATAGCTGGATAAGAGCTTATAAGACCTTCTTCGTGCGCGCGCCAACCGTTTCCAGCGCTCGTTCATCCTAGCAGTGTGTAGAAACTAAGAAACTAAATGTTTCTTGGTGTGTAAAAGTCATCGTAAATAAAATTTATCATATGTTTTATCACACCGATGTCTATAATTATTATGAGCAAAAAAGCTACTTTTGAGGCTTATTTGAAAACTCTAGACACTTTTTGAGATCATTTCTCTCGGTTTCGCTTCACGAACGAAGATATGTCAGGGACCTCGAGTGCGCTTGTAAAAAAGCCGGCAGACATCCTCTGATAGAGCAGGTGCAAGAGGAGAAGTGGCTCGTAGTGTCTTTCCCCAATTTTTCCTCCTCGTCTTCTCATCAACTTTGGCTCTCCTGGTACTAGGCATATTAAATTAGTGGTTGGAAAAAGAACACCTTTGTTTTTTTTCATTCTACACTGATAAGAGATAAATTAAAAGTGCTTTCGAAATAATAGCTAATACAAAATTCCTCCCAAAAAATTTTGAGTGACCTGAGTAGGTCTCAGCGTAAGAAGCTAAATCGAGATAACGATAAAACGCTGACTAATCTCTTAGGAATGTGCAAATAACTTGTGTTTTCTATTCAATAGTTATCTCTGACTGCCAAAAGTTGCTGAGCATTATCCTGAAGACCGGCGTGTTCAGTGGCCAACTTGTAACCATGTGTCCTGGATGCCACCGGTCGGAGTACAACTCCCAGTTGTTCATTTTTTCGTTGTGTGCATTAGCATCTAACCAGACTACGCGACCTACATAATATTATCTGACGAAATTCCTTTCTGAATAAGGAATTCATTTCAGCGTACATGACGGGGTTAACAGAGCTTGAAATATATAGGAAAAAAATACACAGAAGTTCTACATTTCTAGGCATGCGCACTATGAAAAAGCGCCGTAATACAACAATAACCCACAAAGGGATCCAACAGGACAAAAAAGTGAAAAAAACGATGAATAAAGATCTACTTAGCCTAATTTCTTGAACGGAAATGCGGGCTTCGTTTCCTCTCGAATTTCTCAACGAGGGAAATACCCCTGCTTGATGCTGACGAAAAGCTTTTAGAACTTTCGAATAACAAAGCGTTGTAGCCAGCAATGGGGTGATGAGAAAGAGAGTCAACACTAATAGGTAGTGAATTGGTTTTCCTTGTTCCCAGCGGTGTTTTTTTGAGCAATGTGCATAACCAGGTACAAACTCAAAATCTTGCAAATTGACCAATCTTGGAATTGCAATGGAGCCAGCCACGAAAAACCAAACAAAAACCAGCCAAATACGAGACCTTTGGCGAGAAAATAGCTTCTTGTAGCTCGCGTTAGATCTGCAAATCCGAATGTATCTGTTAAAAGCTGTTAAACTCAATGTAGCCGGCGAGATATAGATGACAAATAAGTTGATGAAAGCGCTGAAATGGCAAATGGTATCTCCGAACGGCCACTTTCCTGAAAAAAGAACCAACTCAGCCACAGGCATCACGAACACCGCTGAGAGTAAATCGCTCACAGCCAAAGCTATGATATAAAAATTAGAAGGTGTGTGGAACCTTGGATTTCTACAAACAGATAGGCAGACCAAAATATTTCCCACGAGTGAGAAAATGTTCAAGACGACTAAAGACAATCCTTCTACGACGACCAGCATTGAACTTCTTGATGCAAGATCGTTGGCCATTTCCAGTCGTCGAAAGAGGAACTTTCTCAAATAAAACTGACACAGTACGTCCCAAATTAAAAGGCAACTGAGCAAACACTCGATTATAGTTTCCGTGTCCATTATCTTTAAGACCAACGCATGAAATTTTATAATCACTTGTTTTTTACGAAATGTCACTATTGATTAGTCTACTCTGTAAAAAAACTTGAAAAAAACTTAATTCTTTGTCTTCCATTTCCGTTCTTAGCGCAATCAGAGTGAGTCAATTGTTTTATATTTCCTGACCTGAAGTGCTAATACAAATACTAAGAATCCTCTACTTAATTTACCGCTTGTTTTTCGTTCCAGAATCACTTCTTAAAAAAATGTTACTACTCCAGTTGAACTTAGCCAGAGTTTTTTAAATCAGTTTAATACGAAGGAGGTGAGTACTTGGTTCAAATGTTTTTTCGCTACATACTGGCAGGTTTGTCTCGAGTATTCCACAAAACGGGGGCGTTCTACAACGAACAGACTTGTTCCCGTTTTGCCTTTAGAGAATGATTTTCAAGAAATGCGGTTCTGTCAAAGAATAAAATTCACAACGCTGTGGTATCAATTTAGAACATGGATTTAAAACGCTCACTTCATGTAAATTGTGGCATTTGATCGATCTTCGGCAACAAATTCTTTTTTCAGTTTTTGCTTGATAACAATATCAAATGCACATATGTTTGATGTTCAATATTTCTTAATCAAGTCCAACTGTCCAAATGTGACTTATCTTCTATCCTGTCTGATACATTATAGATATTGATGCTTCGGTTCCATTGTATACAAAATTTCGCTTGAGGCACTGAAAAGTAATCATGGGTGAGGGGGATCACAATTAAGTAGAACATAGCATCTGTATTTTGACTCTCATTTTGACTGACGTCGATCTTGAATTTTTCCGTCAATACTGGCGCTGCAACCCGTCCACCTGCAGACAAGAGTAAACATCAGGCAAGCTCCTGGCCAATCAAAACATGGGTAATCCTTGAGATTACTTTCTTCATCTCTTTCCGTGCTTCAGGTGGCCACAGAGTAATATTTTATTCAACTTCTAACTGAGTTTGTTGAAGCGAAAAAAAGTTAGGGCTGATTCTTTAAAGAAGAATCTGTTAAAATATATGTGATAGCATCACTTAATGTTCTTTGAAGCCTTTCTTGCCTGGTGGTTTACATCTTCAAATTACAAATTTATCATTTAAAAAAAAAAAAAAAAAAAAATATATATATATATATATATATATATATATATATAGTAGCAAATGGACTACTCAAATTACGCACATATGGATTTTAATACAGCCTGTTTCGTAGACCAACAAAAGTTGATCCACTCATCATTCAAACTCCATACACACTGAGGCATCGTGACGGTTAACTCTAACTCAGCAACGTGATCACATGACATTTTTTAAAAAAATTCAAATCTTGAAAACCGTGCGTGCGCCGATAATTTCGCTTGTATATATATATATATATATCTACATATGTAAGTGCATAGCATGAAGAGCCGAGAACCTGGCGGTTAACTTAAATTCATTTTAGTTCATTATTTCAGTGAATTTCCTGAATGTTTTCTTTTTCTTTTTTAAGCCTTCAAATATTTCCTTTTAGCTTTTGTTTTTAGCTTTTTGGTTTTAGCTTTTTGTTTTTATTTTGTAAAAATAAGGTTCTCTTCGTTACTTTTATCATCCGCGTTTAGTTTGGTAAGATAACATATATAGGCGAACACTTATATATTCATAATAGTCGATATGCCACACGTTCCCTCTGATCTAACATAATTGACTGTTTTTTACCTTTTCACATTTCCCTTGAGTTTGAATACATCCTCGGGCATATGAAAATCTCGTCTGGTTAAAAGCTAGCTTCACAAAAATCAATATCCTTTGAGGACAACTTTTCAGGTGGAGTATTTTGCAATTACCAGTTCTACAGAAGAATAAATCACCGTTACTACAAATCATCTAGATGAAACTAGAGAGGGAACGTCGATTCCAAATCTTTTGGTAGTATCTTTTCATTAATGTAGACACCACGTACCGCTGAGTTCATCTGGATTCCAGTCTTTGCCAATGTGTTCGATGAAATCATTCCACTGGACTTTCAGACAATGTACTAAACAAAGTGGCAATGTTGCTTTCGGTCACGCTAAGAAAAAATTCTCCTCACTAAAGTCTATAGCTTATAGGTGATGAGTTGCCTCTTGAATGGTCATCCAGTGTTATTATCAGATGTTTATTTGCAATGTGGCTGTTGTTGTCGTCATTATTTTCACTTACCTTTTATAGGATTTTAGAAGAAATTGTTTGAAAGAAAGTACAATTAGAGAGCAATAAGAAAACATCACCTAGAGCTGTTCATATTTCGTGTTTGCTTGATATGGTGATCATGACAAATACTGATCGAACTGTTGGGTGATTGTTAAGTTATTTCCATGAAACATATCATTACTTGTTGAAAAACAATTCAACTGAATCAAAATTAATCAGAATGTAAAATTGAGTTATCTAATTTTCTTTCTCTTTTTAAACTTTACAAACTAGACAAACTAGATTAACATCCAGTAACATGTACGCAATATTAGGGTAACAGATGAAAGCCTCTCCCAACTAACTCATAGATGAATAAAGGCTGATAGTTTGCAAAGAAACTGTTTGGGGCTGCGTCGGTGGGAGTAACGAGATAATTTCGATATATCAACAAAGTTGAAATGGTAAATTGGCCACCGCAACGATTACAAAAGCTGACGTTTCGAGCGTTAGCCCTTCGTCGGAGCGAAGATGGCGTTATGGAAAGAAGAAGGTGGACCCCTAAAAGGTTTATACACCTGCACTGATGCCACTCATACCTGAAACCGACAAAGCAAAGGGATCATAAATCGCATACTCATGACCTGTAGTACCGATAAAAGGTTCAAACTTAAATAATTAGCGGCGCGCAAAATGACCGGTCAATCTATGAACCCTTTTACTCCCCAGTTTATCTCTTTAGTAATTGTTCTTACTGTCTGTCATACAATTCTGATGATTTTCGTTCGGAGAATTTGATACTCCTCTCTTCTTATCCCTTATCTACTTGATATTGTATCTATATTGTGAAGAGAAACTCTGTCTTGGTCACTCATGGGAACTGAATGGTTAACAAGCACGTACGACTCAAGTTTTTGAAGAAGCTCATCATTTCCCTTTTTCTCTTCTCCTTTTGGCGCTGAAACAATTAGAAAGCTCTTTTGAAATGAAAACCTACCAATTATCGAGCTCTTCCTATCCCCGATCGCAAAGTCGGTAAAAAAGGTTTTGTTTTCACAAGCACTTCTTTTTTGTCAGGTCTGCCAATCAAGCTAAACAGTAAGATACGTATATGTGCACGATCCTTCGCAGTAAAGCACTATTTAAGCAATAGTGAAAATCAGACCTGAAAAAAGATTCAGGCCTGTACGGGATTCGAGCCACTGACCTCTGCGATACTAGTGCAGCGCTCTACCAATTGAGCTAACAAGCCAACTGGGAGCAGGCCATCAAATTAATTCGACATAAACCCGTAGATGATAAATCAAACAACAAACATATGAAATACATATATATGAACTGCGGTTATGAAACGTATATGTTCACGATCCTTCGCAGTAAAGCACTATTTAAGCAATAGTGAAAATCAGACCTGAAAAAAAATTCAGGCCTGTACGGGATTCGAACCTCTGACCTCTGCGATACTAGTGCAGCGCTCTACCAATTGAGCTAACAAGCCAACTGGGAGCAGGCCATCAATTTAATTCGACATAAACCCGTAGATGATAAATCAAACAACAAACATATGAAATACATATATATGAACTGCGGTTATGAAACGTATATGTGCACGATCCTTCGCAGTAAAGCACTATTTAAGCAATAGTGAAAATCAGACCTGAAAAAAGATTCAGGCC
Source organism: Stylophora pistillata (assembly GCF_964205215.1). Taxonomy (NCBI): domain Eukaryota; kingdom Metazoa; phylum Cnidaria; class Anthozoa; order Scleractinia; family Pocilloporidae; genus Stylophora; species Stylophora pistillata. Next base: position 58,081,481 of record NC_142520.1, on the reverse strand, counting down.
TGTACGGGATTCGCACCACTGACCTCTGCGATACTAGTGCAGCGCTCTACCAATTGAGCTAACAAGCCAACTGGAAGCAGGCCATCAAATCAATTCGACATAAACCCGTAGATGATAAATCAAACAACAAACATATGAAATACATATATATGAACTGCGGTTATGAAACGTATATGTGCACGATCCTTCGCAGTAAAGCACTATTTAAGCAATAGTGAAAATCAGACCTGAAAAAAGATTCAGGCCTGTACGGGATTCGAGCCACTGACCTCTGCGATACTAGTGCAGCGCTCTACCAATTGAGCTAACAAGCCAACTGGGAGCAGGCCATCAAATTAATTCGACATAAACCCGTAGATGATAAATCAAACAACAAACATATGAAATACATATATATGAACTGCGGTTATGAAACGTATATGTTCATGATCCTTCGCAGTAAAGCACTATTTAAGCAATAGTGAAAATCAGACCTGAAAAAAATTCAGGCCTGTACGGGATTCGAGCCACTGACCTCTGCGATACTAGTGCAGCGCTCTACCAATTGAGCTAACAAGCCAACTGGAAGCAGGCCATCAAATTAATTCGACATACACCCGTAGATGATAAATCAAACAACAAACATATGAAATACATATATATGAACTGCGGTTATGAAACGTATATGTGCACGATCCTTCGCAGTAAAGCACTATTTAAGCAATAGTGAAAATCATCAGACCTGAAAAAAAATTCAGGCCTATACGGGATTCGAACCACAGACCTCTGCGATACTAGTGCAGCGCTCTACCAATTGAGCTAACAAGCCAACTGGGAGCAAGCCATCAAATTAATTCGACATAAACCCGTAGATGATAAATCAAACAACAAACATATGAAATACATATATATGAACTGCGGTTATGAAACGTATATGTTCACGATCCTTCGCAGTAAAGCACTATTTAAGCAATAGTGAAAATCAGACCTGAAAAAAATTCAGGCCTATACGGGATTCGAACCACAGACCTCTGCGATACTAGTGCAGCGCTCTATCTACGGGTTATCTACGGGTTATCTACGGGTTATCTACTCTATCTACGGGTTATCTACGGGTTATATTTATCATCTACGGGTTTATGTCGAATTAATTTGATGGCCTGCTCCCAGTTGGCTTGTTAGCTCAATTGGTAGAGCGCTGCACTAGTATCGCAGAGGTCAGTGGTTCGAATCCCGTACAGGCCTGAATTTTTTTCAGGTCTGATTTTCACTATTGCTTAAATAGTGCTTTACTGCGAAGGATCGTGCACATATACGTTTCATAACCGCAGTTCATATATATGTATTTCAGCAAGATACGTGTTATTTATTTTCCACCTATTGATTTATTCAGTCCTCATTCCACGACAACTTCTTGTCTTGAACTTTGACATATTTGCTCTTTACCAAAATATCGATCAGATCATGGAAGTTTACATCACGAGGGTAGCTTTTTTCACTCGTCTGGTCCTGCTGTCAGCTGTCCTCTCGTTAGACATACTTTTGTCCTTAACTCTTTCTTTCTTTACTGCATGTTCCTGCAAGTTTTGACTACCGGCAAATTTGATTTACACATGTATCTAATGGATGATGATGTTTTACAGCGCAGGGCAAAACGAAGCCAACCTCGGTACTCAATCGAAAACTGCTTGAATTTACACAAACCCAATTTCCGTTTACTTGACAAAAACACAACTTTTAGCTCCAGTATAATTCAAATATTCCTCTTTAGGTTAGCTTGTAATTCTTTTTAATTAAAATCGAAACTCAAACCTGACAACAACAGTCTTAGTCAATTAGAGTTGAGAATTCTCTTAGGGTGGGACTATTATTCGACTCATACAACTAATCCACAATTTTTTCTTATTAAAAGTTATCTAGAAAGGCAATTTTCCTATCTGAGCGAAACAAACAATGAGAAAACATTTCATTGAAATAATCTCCGTCGACTTTCTCATTTTCCATCTTAAGGCTTAGAGGGAGATTTTTCCTTTCAAGATATGTTTCTCAACCTTTTTCAATTCCTTTTTTGCGAAGTTTAATATGATTTGCACCTGCATGGCTAAAAGGAAATGTTTTGATAAGGCGATTGATATAAATGACAGGTTAGTGTTTTCACTCTAATCCATCTCAGTCAGAGATATCTAGAGAGAGAGCGATCTGATGCCACAGTTTTAATAGGTCGTTTATTTATCAGCATTTTTATATTTATTTATTTCTTCTCGCTCAATTTGTCCAATTTAATTCGAGCTGCGGCTTGTTTTGGAAAAGTTTGCGTTAATCAATATTTATATCTTGCTTTGTTTGATGCGGAAGATTGGCACTTGTTTTATTTATTCAAAGCCCTCTTGGTGCTTAGTGACGCTCGATATCTCTCAAGTTGCCCTATCTAAGGATCTAGATGTTTTGTAGACGACTGACTAAGCTTTAAGCTAAAAGTAACTGAAGTTCAAAAGGAGATCGCGCTAGATAAACTATATTTCTCCAATGTTTTTTAAACAAAAGATATCTATCACGCCAGGTGCTTTAATTTTATTTAGACGTTGCCAATTTGAGTAATTTATTCTGACCAACCATTCATATACAATTGGACAGTTTTCTTATTTTGTTCAAAAGAGTGCTTTCGTCAACACAAGCAGCGGAAAGTGAACTTTTCCTCTTCACCTCTGAGGCCCATTATACCCTTATACACTCAGAGAGATCACCCGGTGCTAATGTATTTTTCTTCTAAGTTTCACAAGTCGTTGAAACATTGACCAAACAAATAAGGAAGGAAACGAAGCAGCATAATCGTTATGCTTTCCGGTTGTGAACGGTGAAATGGCCGACGATCTTAATTCTAGGAGTCTTCCCCTAAAGATTGTGGAAGTAAGCTCATTGGTCATCTTGAATATTTTGTCTTTGACTGGGAACACTTTGGTTTGTATTTCAGTTTACAGGAACACCAGACTTCGCACGACGACAAACTTATACATCATCGCTTTAGCAGTAAGTGACTTGCTTTCCGCTGTTTTTGTGACGCCTCTTGGAACTGGTGCACTAATAACGAGTCAATGGAGTTTTGGAGAGGTTCTTTGCCAGCTTCATGGTTTTTTCAGTCTGTTTGTGATCTACGTTTCTCCTGTGACGATGGGGCTGACTGCTGTCAACAGATATGTGAGAATGTGCAAGTCTGACCAACAATACAGAAAATTCTTTTCAGCGCGCAAGTCACAGGCCCTGCTTATCATAGTGTGGTCCTTTGTCGCGTGTTATGTCCTTATTCCTCGCCTAACTGGTCTACAAGGCTTTCAATTTGTTCAAGGCTATGCGCAATGTTCTTTGGCTCATTCTAGCGAAAGCGGGAAAATGATTCATTACGGCATCGTTCTTACTCTATTCTTCTTGCTCCCGCTAATTTCCACTATTATCAGCTACATAAGAGTTGCCAAAATGATTAGACAACACAACTTGGGTGCGTTTTCAACGATTCAGAGATCTACAGGAAACGTAGCGATCAGTGCGCACGAGATAAAAGTGAGTAAATCGCTTTTCGCTGTTGTGTTTGCGTTTATGATCTGTTGGATTCCATTTTGGGTGATTGTCATCTTGAGGCGCTTCAATCTGGTGGGAAAAATGCCACGCAGTTTTGAGTTACTCTGCACGTTTCTCCTCTACTTTTCCAACACAATCAATCCTTTCATATATGCTGGCATGAATCACCTGTTCAAACGAGAGTTCCGAAAAATACTATGCTGTGAAAACAAGGGCAGAGATGGAGTCAATGCAACGTGAGAAGGAACACAAAGCGCAAATGTATTGGCAAATACTCTGACAAGTCGAAAAGACAACTATCACATTAATTCAGATAACAACTACAATTACCAAAGCCAAGAAAATTATCCAAATGAAGAACCTGAAAATTTTCAAGAGCTCAAAGTCACCACAATAACTACTTGCACAAGTGAAGTTGCCTCATAAGGGAAAGAAAGCTTGAAAAAAGTGATTAAGTGGAGAATTTAGTTCAATACTCCAGATACTGCTAAAACATTGATTGCTCTAAGGAAAACAAAGAAAAATAGTGAAAAATTGAAGAATGGTGCTTTATAAAAGTTCAAGGTATTGATAGCAATCAATATTTTCAATCAAACTGATTAACTGAATAATTAAAACAAATTATTGAATGCACAAATGACCGATAAAAGCCAGACGGTAATTTCATGGTTTTGACCTCAATCCCTTCTAATTTAAGAATAAAATGAAATAATAAAATGAAATGAATTAAAAAAAATGAATGAATGAATGAATGAGTGGAGGATTAAATTAATTATTGATTGAATCAGTAAATAAATAGCAACTCTTTTTGTAGAAAGAAGGGAAAACGGGATGTTTTCTAGGACGGTGAACGAGACCGAAAAAATCTAAGAGAAGAAAAATTAAACTCGTCAGTGAAGATTCATGAATCAGGTAACAACCTTTGAGAACGACACGAAAACTTGTAAATCAATATGGAAGGTGATACGTAACACGCTAAGATAAAAAAAAAAATAATTGTAAAAAAGTGATTTTAATGTAAATAGATTTAAAAACTGTGTGTCCTTGTAATAATTGGCTTACGAATAGGTTTTCTCTGTATCTTACAAGGATTAAAATTCACTGATTAACGTTACCTAAGTTGAAACTTTTTTTTCAAACGACAAACTCACCTCTTTGATTGCCCAGTCGATGCTAAAAGCTGTTCGTCAAAAAGTGCAGAGATTATGCACCTTCAATTATTAAAGATCCAGTCATTCAACATACCTCCGCTTCTTTATTTTGGGCTAATTTTGCTAACTTGATTGCACATGACTCTCCTTACCGCCAAATGTTAAGCAGAAGATCTTACCGTTTCCTGTATCTCGCTATATTACAACTGAGATGCTTACATCCGTAAGCCGGTCATCGATTTAGGAACATTTCACAGCTTACTCCGCTTTCTAATTGGCTCGGTCAGCTAATGACGTTTTTTATCCCTGACAGTAAGGGCCCATGTAAAAGAAACGTTGTGTAAATATACAGAAGGGTTTTTAAAAAGGAAGTGCATCAGCAACAGAGTTATTAAGAAAAGACCAGTTACAGTTGTGTATGAATTAAAGTTTCAAGACACCAAGCGGCGAATGAATCGGTCAAAAACAACATAAAATGAGAAATCATGAAAGGTAAGCGGTGGGAATTATCTTAAACGGTGCGGATGCTATTCTCTTAGATGTCTGAATAATTTATCCAAGATTATCTTTGTCAGCACTTGTTGTTTTCACCAGCTTGCGTTTCCACTGTTGAGGATATTTGTGGGTGTTTGACAACCATGGGACACTTTTGAAAAAAGAATGACACCACCTATGACAAGTGATTCTTAATAAAATGTAGGCGTATATTCCTTTGCTCTGAAAAGAGGCAGATTGTATAATTGATCCTTAAGACAAATGTATGGAGGTCAGCATTGGCTTAATTGGTACAAATTAGATGGTGTCATGGTTGTATATATATCTACCTGCCTTATTAGTTATTTCCACATTAGTTCTTTTTCCTTCGGAAAATATTTTTGAATTTTCACTTTTACCACTTCATCTTTGGTTTTGAACTATGGATCATTGCATTGCATTTCTATATGCTTCTTCACTCAAAGTTTAAGATTAGTTTATTACGAGTTGGCTGTGTATAAGACCTTCCTCGTGCGCGCACCAACCGTTTCCAGCGCTCGTTCATCCTAGCAATGTGTAGATTAGCGAACAACAACCAAGTGTAAATATGCGTACATAATTTATCGATTCTTAGCTTAGTAGTTTTTTCCATTTCTAGCTTTTAAACGTCACCTCTACCATAACAAGTTCATACATTTTTTGTTTTTGTTGTAAAAGATGTTATGTAATTCAGCCTTTTGGCTGCAATACGATATTCTTGATAAACTATCTATCTATCTGAAAATTATATTGATAATGATAATTGGGAAAGAGGGGTGGGGGAAAGAACGTAGATGAGGAAGAATTGTGAACTGCAACGTTTCCAAGATCCGTGAAAAGAGCTTCCTAAACCGAAAGCCCTTAGATGCAAACCTGTTTTGTACTAGTTAACCAAGGGCATACAGAATGGAGTGCATTGCTGATGAACCAATAATTATCTTTGATTAATCCTTCAACTGTGACGAAATTCTTCACTGTTGTAATTCGTTGCACTCTGACGCGGGTACAGCGTCAACCTCCACCTAAAAACCTAACACATTGATAGGTTTAGGGTCCAGTGCTCTTTTGACAAAAATATGATAACTGCTATAGATATGCTGACAGATGTTAAAACTCTCGACCGTTTTGAGGCTCATATCGGCTTTAGAAAACTCTGATTGCCTTAAAAAACCCACTATATCCACCCACCCTTTTTGGCTTCAAGCGGTGCATAAGGCATATTCAAAAAATAACCTATCTTTTAATTGCATGTCTCCGACAAAGACAAATTGTACGCAAACGGTGTTAATTATGTCTGAAAACACTTGTTATACTGTGTTTCGGACGAACAATTTGTTCGTCCGAACCACCGATGACAGCCGTATTGACATGAGTAGAGCTAAGTGTGATTGCATAAAAAGCCAATCCCTTGCACTGCATACTTCGTTTGGCTGAATATCGATTTATTTTCGAGAAAATCGATAACAACTGAATTTCGCCAAAATGCAGCTTTTGAAGCTCAAAATTTCAGACGAATCTTGGAGTGTCGCGCCACGAATTGACAACTCTTGGACCGATAAAAAGTACCAAATCTTGAAAAACAACATCAGTACATATGTTAAAAGCAATTTGAGCAATTCTTGATTGTTTATTTACACAATCTAGTTGAATTTATCCGACCTTCATCTTACAAGATTAAAAATAGGTCAAAAGTAACCCGTTATTTAACTATGTGGTAAATAAAATAATCGACTGAAAATCTGGCTTTTGGAAGGCGAAGTGTGGTTCTTTTCGATCTCCAGAGGATTTTTTGGGGTAATGATTCTGTGCGATTCAATCAAATTTTAAAGTTGGATAAAATGAGCTGATTTGGCGGTGCCATCAGTTATTCGAAAATGTACACATTCACACGCAAACTCAATTGTTTCGCATTTTACATCCAGTCCACAGCTTATTTGACACAATTTCATCTTTAACTGTCCATATTGAAATATCACAAAAGAGGATTGCAGTCCTAAAATTGTTGCATTGCTCCCTCAGTAGAGATATAATCGATATTCAGCCAAACGAAGTATGCAGTGCTTTGTTTCACTATAAGGCCTACCCAACTTGAGAATATGAGCCGAATCGATTTTTTGGCTGTTGCCACCAAATGTTTGACCGTTGGTAACATTCGCTCTTAAGTACCACCTTTCATCTTTAACTTACAATCAAGGGATTGGCTTTTTATGCAATCACACTTAGCTCTACTCATGTCAATACGGCTGTCATCGGTGGTTCGGACGAACAAATACACAGTATAACAAGTGTTTTCAGACATAATTAACACAGTTTGCGTACAATTTGTCTTTGTCGGAGACATGGTTGTTTCATGGTTGCTAAATGCAGTTGTTAACCGGTGATGTAGGTACTTTTTTTAGTTTATTCCTACTTACAAAAAAAGACAAAAAAGGCTTAACATTTAGTTCATGTTCTGGCATTATATTTCTTTTTTGTTATTGTTGCCATTTATAACTTAGCTATACATTTATTACCAGCTGTTAAGCTTCAAATCCACTATGTTATTGCCAGCTCTCATTTTTTTTTAAGCAAATTATATTGTAACTATAATATGTCAAGAAAAAAAAAGAAAATAAAAATAAAAAAGTAAGAGTTCACGGGAATGTTTGTTGTTGATCGTTGAGTGTATTGGAAAGTCAGTTATCATGATCAGGTAATACTTTGGTTCCCTGTTGTGAAAATTAAGTTGGTTCTGTAAATAATGACTGCATTTGTTAACCCCAATGACGAGCTTTGCAGCTGTATATTTTCATTTCCTTTTTTTTTTTTTTTTTCTTTTTCATTTCTGTTAAGGGAAGTATTCCATGATGAGAGACATGCAATGAATACTGGTTAGGAGGAGAGAAATTGTTAGCTGAGACTCAGGCCCCACTCCTCCTGATTGGGCCGATCATGTTCAGAAATGTTGAAGATTCTTAATGGTTTTGAAATAACAGTTTTGACCAAAGATTTCAAGGTTACAATCTAGCAACAAGTTTCTACAAGTTCCCTTTTGCCTTCTAAGATCTAGATCTCAATTCCTTGTACTATCTCCTGTGCATATTTCAATATACTATAAGGCGTGAGGATTTGGTGTTCAATCAAACAGTGTGCCTTAGTTCTATCACTTTTCTCTCATCTTATCTCCCTCTTGTCTAAGAATGTGTTATACTTTGTCAGGAAAAATTCCTTTATGTTCACTCCTGCGAGTGGACTGTGTTTAAAGGTGTCAGAATTCTTAGTGATTGAGTCACATATTCCAACACCCATTGTCTCACGGCCATTATTTCCCGAGTATCAAGTTGATTGAACGTTGTCCCTTCAGGCATATTGTGTTTGCATTCAAAACTACTTAAAATGACATCGTACGACGATCTAAGAAAGAAGTGCAGTGAGCAGCTGAATTTCGAGCCACTTCAAACGTTCATCCGATTGGCAAAATCAGCTGAATTAGAAATTACTGATGCGAAATTCGCGCTCATGATGGACGATAGTGATGAGTTGAAGAATCTTCGAGGATAATTTTTCTATCCAAAGATAAGGGATCTTCCTAAAGGCAAGGTGAATTTGTCATCAAGACACCACTTTAAGATTTAAGAATTTAAAATCTAAAATTTCAAGGGAAAGAATTCCATATACTCCCATACTATTTTAAAACAAAATTGTTTAATGCCTCCTGGTTAGCTCAATTGATAGAGCGCTGGACTGATGTGCGGGAGGTCGAGGGTTCGAGCCCCGGCCGGACCAACACTCAAGGTCTTAAAATAATTGAGAAGAATATGCTGCCTTTCTTTAACATCAAGAAATGGTTTAATAATGTAAAGTAGCCGCCGTAAAGTTTTTAAGCTGACGTTTCGAGCGTTAGCTCCACATTCAAATCAGTTGATCAAACCAAATTGTCTTGTTATACAAGGTCACCCCAGCATGCAGCACCGCAGTTTCTTTAGAACTTTCCCCTTTTATACTTTGGATACGCAAGAGTTTTTACTAAACTTGAAAATGTTTATCTTTAGCTTATCTTGAGCTTCTTCTCCTACACCACTTCGGAGTGCCACAAGACGATGAAGAAACACCCACAAAACAGCAAAAAATGGAAAACGGTTTTACAGGAGACGAGAAAAACGTACATATGTCAATCATTACGCCAGTCAATCCTGCTGAACGTGGATGTCAGCTGTCAGTCAAATTCTCTGAGCCAATAAAATCCGTACATAAAGAGCTTCAAAAACGAGGAGTTGTGGTAAGAACTGAAATGGTGTAGAAATGAATGAAATCATTTCGTGTCCACTGTTATATTGTTGTATAGTATTATCCTGGTTTGAATTTATTTCAGGCGGATACACGGGAACCTGACGTCATGAGGATTGCTCCAACGCCGCTGTATAACAGCTTCACGGACGTTCATCGGTTTGCGACGTCATTAAAGGAAGGTTTTCGTATGCTGGATTCCTTTGAATCCGAATAGTGGTTAACTTGTTGTCACACTATGGGATAGTGTTATAAACTATGAAGCACTTATTTTGGTGCCCTGGGTGTAGATGTTACAGCATTTGCTCGTTATAACTGGGCAGCGGGTGTGCACGAGACAGGCGTATACTCTCACCGACGTTCGCACTCACAAAGCGCCGGCGCACGCTCGGTGTTGTTAATGAAACTTGTCACTGAATCGCATAGCACACATGGTACAATATAATTTATGATATTTATTGTTTACGTTTGTATTGGCAAGATTTCCGTTTTAACCTCATTATGCACACAGCAATTGAATAAAAGAAAACTGTGGCGTTATCTTATAATTGTATGAGGTTAGACGGGAATCTTTCTACGTATTTTTTTCATTAATTTATTTATTCACTTAATTTTGCGACTAAGTACGGCATACTTGCGTTTTTTTAAATTCATATACCTAGTCTCTTAATTTTGCTAGTAGTTACTGCATACTTGAACTTGAAATCAACCACGCGAAAAACAACGTGATTTTTTAAAAAGAGTAGCTACAGTGTTTAAGGTTGTATGAATATACTAACAATGATGTTAGGACTTATTTACACGCACATTCGAACGTGGTTATTTATAAGGTATTTGTAAGGGTATGAAAATGGAAAAGTGTTTAATAGTGAGGAATTTTAAGAGATTTTTACTTAATAAACGATTGCGTTTCATTTTGGAAGAGGGATACAGTCAAACCTCGATTATCCGGACTCGTCCGGACCTCGGTAAATAGTCCGGATAATTGAGAGTTCGGATAATCGAAAATATGAATATGAAATGTTTACATTTCTATCTCATTCATATTCATATAGATTACAATTTCTATCTCTGTATGTATTTACAGATAACGCATCGGAATATTTCTGTTTCGTCGCACTTGCGAATTTTGGAAAGCGCACAGGATAATACGCTGTTTCAACAGTCTTTTGAAAGGATTATTGGGCTTTTTGCGACTCAGAGTTTTCAAGATCACAACTAATTAATATTTATGCAAAAATTGGGACCAGAGAAGAACGGTCCGGATAATCGAATAGTCCGGATAATTGAGGTCCGGATAATTGAGGTCCGGATAATCGAGGTTCGACAGTATGAGGGCTTTTTTTAGGCACAGCGTGACCGGATATTGAGACCAGTCGTAGCTACCCTAGACCTACTAATGGGATTTCCTCTCGGCGCGGACAGTGAGCTACTGGATGTTTGAGGGGTGATACGGCTTTGTAAGATCATCCGGCGTGGCAAAGCAAGACCCGATTAAAAGCGATCGCATTTGAACAGGGGTCAGTGTTCTGTCTTGCTCAACACAAGTCCGATTGATGTACCCAACCACAGAACAAGGCGACTGTCTCCCCATGTTTTTCATTTCATCAGGTTTTTCTTCACTCGACTTCTTAGTTGGCACGGTCATGCTGTGGGATGAAACCCGAGACGTTGAAATGTTCCTTGACTCCATCCACTTTTGTCTTTTTCGACAGAAAGCCGCCCGCACCTCACCATTCTTTAAAACATGAAGAAGGAAGATAAATAAACCCTAAAAGAAAGTTTAATGAAAAAGAGCATTCAAAATCTTATATGAAAGAAATTTAATCTTAGTTGCTGGAAATTAGTATTCTATGTAACCTTGTGGCAAACTCCTAGACAGATATCTTCTTTGTAATCTTTGGTATTGGTGGCCAGTGGCATTCCTATAACCTGATAAAACATCCGCTTGGAAACTGAACTTACCTGTCACACAATGCGTGCTATGTTTATTATGTTAAAAATCCCTTTATTTTCTGGGGACTGGAAAAGAGTTAGAGGTGCGAGTACCTGTACTGAGTTGAGCGTGGTGAAGATATACTGAAATACCAGACCAGCATCTGTTACGCTTAGAATACCAAATACCCAGGTCAGTCCCAGGAGAGGAAACAGTACCACTACTGCTTTAGAACCCTGTCTGCAACAACAAATAAGTTTATTTTAAATTGTTTAGCTTTATCTACAACGAGGGAATGAAATGAGGTAAATGCGATGTGTAAATGCGATGTTTAAAGCATTTAAGATTAATATTTAAGATTCGTTGTTCATTATTTAATCAGTTTAATTCTCTTTTGTCTTATAACTCTAACAATTTCGATCCTTCTTCCATTAAAACCCTCTTTTGAGTTTTAGGGAAAGATAATTTCCATAAATTATGGCGTCCATACAAAGTTACTACAGTTCCAGTTTTATCTCGCGTTTCCAAAAAACAATGCGCAGTTGTTCAATGATATTTCAAACCTAAGTGGTGATATCTCGACAGAAATCGAGATTACAGCTTACAGCTTAATTTTGCAAGCAGCAAAGTGATCGCAAGTGTCTTCAGTTGGTTAATGGTCACAACATTAAAATTGAGGGGCGGCTGTCAATCTCGGGTTAAAAACTGAAAATGGCTTTCTTTTCAGTAGAGATGTGTTTTTGTTCTGAATTTACCTGATTTTCTCGAACTCAGACGTTCCGTCACCTTGGATGTGAATGATTTCATAGATAACTCGAGTTAGGAGTCCGGAATTAATCTGTGTAAAGAGAAGTATCCAATGAGTAACATATCGAATAGATTACAAAATACGAGCACTTAAATTGTATCGATTGAAAAGCTGAAACGTACCATGCAAACAACAAGAACTGGTGCAGCAAATGTCCAGATCAGATTATTGCTGAAGGATACCCAACAACTATATTTGCAAGAAAGGATACAAGCATTTATATTGATAAGACAAAACAAAGGAAACATCTGAAAGAAAACCAACTGATTTATATTCCACTAATTTATTCGTGTTTTTTTCGTTGCCATGTTCCCACCAATCACGTAGCTCCTTTTTCTGCCTTTAAAAGCACACACAACCCACAATTCGTCTATTCGCTCCGACGAAGGGCTAACGCTCGAAACGTCAGCTTTTATAATCGTAACGGTGGCCAATTTACCGTGACCATTTCAACTTTGTTGATATATTCAAGTTATTTCGTTACCCCCACCGACGCAGCCCCAAACAGTTTCTTTAGAAACTATCAGCCTTTATTCAACTGATTTACAGTTTGCTAACAGATTTATCCTTAACGTGATGAAGGGAGTGATGGTCATAACCTGGCAGTAAAGTTGTGGGTTTTACCGATGTCAATAAGCATTTGTTCACCTTTCCACGTCACTGCAGTCAGTCCTGAATTGTTAACAATATGAAAAAGAATTTCCTGAAATGTTCCCGGATGTCTACACGTTCAGTGATGCAAGACCATGAATGTAAAGATTTGTGTTTTTGTGAACTTGTAAAAGTGCGCATAGTCTTTTTCAATGAAAGTTTATATTTTATTGCTTGTACTTACAATTCACCATGCACATAGTTGTTAACACCACCCTCTAGATTGTAAGCGACCAGTAGTGATAACAACACCATTAACAGGGGAAAGCCTGAAATTATAAGAAAAATGAAAATTATTTGAAATTTTTTTGGAAGACTTGATATGCAAAGGAATTTGCAAATGGGCGCTTTTTACCCCCTATGAACTAATAATACAATCTCTAGAATGGTCCTTTTTTGCCAGTTAGAAACCAAGACGATATTCAAGATGAACTACACTTACCCCAGGATATAGCATAAAAAAAGCGCATCTTGACAACGGTATTGAAAACTTTAACAACCATTAGATACAAGTAAACTCCTTCAATCAACATCCAAATAAATCCAGCCAAATAAAAATAATGGATTAACGCCGCTACGAAGATGCACACTCCCTAAGGTAAAGATTAAACATAAATTTAGATCACATGTTCATCACTTAGGAGCTTAACAGTTTATGACAAAATCATAATGTGTCATGCAGTTGGCTCATTCACTAATGCTTGTGTTTAGGCGTGGTCTCCCAGGACTACCTTTCCCCCCTTCAGGAAAAACGAATGAGGAAGTTAAAGCGATCGTTGTCTCACCTTTGATTCTGAAGAATCTACTCCACAGAGGAATACCAATTGTGCTATCGCTATAGCAACCACAAGATTGAAATGAATTTGAATTTGCTCCTGCTTTAGATCCCTGAGTAAAGAGATTTAGATACTTTTAAGGGTCAAGTACTTCTAGCGCAGTTCGCATTGAGTGCAAACAACATGAATAATCGAAATATACGATGAAATTACTTTGTAGCCAGATTAAACAAGATGGATTTTTAAAGTCTTATTACTTAGCATGATTATCAAAAGATTGCCAGTACCTATGTATTGTGGAAGAAAAACTTAATGAATAATCAAGTTTACCCCACAACCAAAAATAAATCCTAACAAAAAACCTGAATCCAATTTTAATGATTCGTACAACACTTACATTAAGGCTACGTAGGCTACGATAGTCAGCAATTCTCCCATAAGTGACAGGCCACAACCAACGTAAGTAATGACGTCCAATGCCACTTTATGGTCTGACGACATCTGTCATTAAAAAAATCGGGAAAGAAAGATTACAGAACTGCTTTAACATCTATGGTACGTCATAGTACACTTCATTGTATGTTTTTGCTTTAATTTTGAAAACGCGAAAAGCGTGATTTTACCAACCGTTGTGTCTCCAACTTGCATAAGAACGGCAAAGTTTGTGAGATGATTACAGCTGCACGTGACCTGGTTGTCGTCAGATTGAACCAGTGAACATCCTATACTAGACCAGGAACCATTCACCTCAGATCTAAAGTATAAAAACCAATTTAATCTGGAAAAAAACCTATCATGGTATTTTTTTTTTCTTTTTTTGATCTTTACAAGAAGAGAATAAAACCGATGCTCTAGATCCACATTTGAAGAATGAGATGAACGCAGATACCAACATTTTTCAAGACTATGCACTTGCGCAAAAAATCACCTGCACCAAACTTACTTGCGATTAAAATCCCAGAAAACACAGTGAGGAACATCACCATTTTGTGTTTCCTAACGAGATGGTGAAATTCAAACATTAGATGTGAAAAATCTTATTTCTTATTTCATACTTTCTACAAGAAAGAGAATTCAAACCTAAGATGCTTACATTGTTTACTTCTTACATGGGTTTGTTGAACAAGGAGACGATACTGAAACATCATGTCTTTCTGTATAGCAACACTTCACTGTTTAGACAGTAAAAAATACCTCATCATAACTGAAAGAGATCGTCACGTTTTCCACAAGAATACCAGATGGCTCGGGATATACTGCACTGGCAATCACCCGACTTCTGAGCGTAAGGTTTGTTAAAGGTCTTCTGAAAATTTGCGAATGATGAAATGAATAATTGCACGTTTCACCAGTGAAATGGCAAATAAGACCAAAGGCAATGTAACTAGTCACAGAATGGACATAAATAAGTGGACAACTTATAGTGTTAGGGCACTATAAACCTACGTACCCGTCCGATTCAATTTCTGACGCAGGGATCCACCGTTTGATACCATCGTAAAGAGTGCTCACAGCAACGGAATCTGTCGAAAGAAAAAATGAGTAATAAGTAATGTACCGGAATTTGAGAAAACAAACGCCTCTTTAAACTGATCACCGATTCTTCACTGTCTGATGATTGTACCTTGTCCTTTGAACAATCCCGAAGGAAGCGAAATTTTTGCTTTACCCTCCTTTCCAGAGAAACTCGTATCCGCTGCAGAGAAAACGATGGAGTTTTCGTTGTTCGCCGGCACTTTATGAATCTTCATTGCTGGAAAAACATGAGAAATGATAATTTAACACAATGCGACAGAATTAACGCCGTGGATATACAGCTTGGTTGAACCTTGTAGCTGCATTCGTCTGCGAGATATTCTTTTAACCTAAAGGGTAACAAATCTTAATGCAAGTCCAGATCCTTACCAAAGAGCTCTTCTGAGATAATTTTTTCCTCATTTGATTCAAAGTGAATCCTGCCGTAACTGATGGCAAATGTCTCCAGCTGATGGGTGGCTGACAGTATATTGATGCCGTTATTATCAGTTGCGTCCTCTTTTAGAGATCTTATTAAGCTGATTATCGCATTTCTTGCAATCTGAAATTTAAAAACCAACCATAAACATTCAGCTTCTAAGACATTCTGAAATCTACCGTCACTATTTAGTATTACCTGAAGAGAGGTTTGGTCGCTGGCGTTGAGAGACTGTATGACTGAGTAGAACCTCCGTAACTATAACAAAAGGACAGACTGTGAATACATGAGTAATTTATATTTGAACTGCATGGTGATTACTGAGTAATAATCGCAGTTATGAACACTGCTTGGTAAAAAGAATAGAGTTCGTTTTACATTGCCTATGGTTGAAGGAAAGACCTACCCCTTATCCTCTTCGGTGGCTCTCCTGAACTCTGAGTAATATGAGTGCAATGCAATATGCAATGAATACTGATTTTATGAGAAGCCACCTAGGCATATTTCCTTGGTTAAAAGCTACTGGGGTCGGCATAGTAGCAGCCAGATGATTTTCCATCACCAAAGAAAATAGACCGAGTCAATGTAAAAGTACGTAAATACCTCATCCTTGGATGACAGTTTACCCCCCGAAAGGACAGTACTATCCATGAGAGCTTCTGTTTGTGAAGATGGAGCGGCAGCCGAGGTTAATGCTTCTCTTATGGTGCCAAAAACCATACTCATAGGCTCCGCTGTCTGTATATTACTTGTTAAACCTGAATAAACTGGGGTACTTGTTAATTTCAACGAGGTGATCCCTACTGGTGTAACTGTTGTCGCTTTTGGAAAATCAAAGATAGGTGACATTTCTGTGGACATTCTTGGTGTGGTTAATTTTGGTGAGCTGCCCTTAGCCACGAAAGACCTTGTACTGGAAGTTGGCTCCGTTGCGGTCTCTTTGCTTACCAAGGTTTCGGGTTGCTTAGACTTAACAGACGAAGTGTGCTTTGGTGACAACTTGGACGACTGATTTTCTATAAAATTAAAAAAAAAAAAGAACTATAAGCAGCTTTGTTACTCAGAGATTTTTTTTCAATGATCAGTTGCAGACAAAATTAATTTGGTGCGCTTCATACTGATGGCGATGCACGCACATAATGCGTGATAAACTTGTCGGTAAGTAACTTCGTGAATTCAAGTATTACCTATTACAGATTTTATCAAAGTTTAAGAGGTAATTATGAGATCTGACCAGTTGAACTATCATATTATTTTCCCATTTGCTGCTTAAGAGAATTCAAACGTTGATTATCCATTGCAACCTTTCTTATCGATAACTTTACCGGACTAGTTGTCTGTTTGTCATTTTCAATGTTTCATCTCGCATTGTGTCACTCTACAGCTGAAATAGTTCATTGAGTTGTTACCCGTCTCGCAGAGGAAGCGCTCATTATCATGGCATTTTTTCGCCTTCATCTTAGCCTCACTTTTACGGACTAAAAAGCAGTACCACCCTGGTTTCCATTCTTCTTTTTCGCCGTGAATGATATTGATTAACGATATCTGGTCCGCAGGACTCTCGTCACATCGATCGTACTTCTCTGTTATCCAACAGAAACCTTTCCCCTTTTCATAGCTACGAGGTAAAAGTACTCGCCTTAATTACGTAAATACATTTTGCTGACAAAGGCAAGGAATAAGGATATTAGGTTTCATCTAACAATGAAGTAACAGATCTTTAAGCATAGAGGCCAGAGGAAAACTTATATCTTTGACTAAACCAGGTAACTTAGCCAGGTACCCATTATAATTGACCAGTTGGAAAAGATTCTCTATTGCATCCCAAAGACCAGATAAAGGAGCTTGCCTTTATTGAGTATTTTTCAGTGAAGTTGCCTGATAACCAGCGAATTCTCTCAATTGATGGCAATTTCCTTCCATTCCCTGAAATGCCTCAAACATCCCTTATCTTAAATAGCAACCGCTCATGCGCATTTATGCCTACTAGTGTTTATGACATTACAGGTTCGAATGAATATGAAATGGACTCGCCATTTTTCCCGGTGTATGTGGCGTTATTCAGCTACAGGGGATCTCATTAGTCTTCATTTACGAGCTTTCCTCAATCATTTTGTTCTCCTCTTAATGTTAGATTCAAAACAACTGTAAATTTTTCATTTCAATTTTCTACCTTACCTTAATCCTATCCAGTAAGGTTTGTCATCAGAAATAACATTCTTGGCTTCTTTAAGACTAGCCGAATCTATTATTCTTCCAAGTCGTTCATTTCCGTCGCACTTGCAACCCCCTTTCTCTCCTAAATCTTCTCCTTTACATGGGTTTGAACTATGGCGATATGTGAGTGAGGAGCTTGACTGGTAAATATCTAATGACAAGATAAAAGATAATTCAAGAAATCACATACCAACCTTTAAATCAATTGATTTTTCAAAGTCATGCAGCTGGCGCGTAATGAACCCCTAGGATTTCATCTGCTACAGCCATCTTCAACATCAAGGTTGAAAAATTCCCAATCTAAAAGATGCGTTTGCATACTGAAAACTGCAATAAAAACTTCGCATTTGAGCAGAACGGAAAGCAACATACATTTCCAACTGGTCGTAACCTGGTAACATAACATCGCTTGTACACTCAAAGTAAGGAAAATCTTGATAGCCAGCTGCACGTTGGTGGAACGTATATTTGTTCTTGTAACTTTAAAATTTTAATATTTACATTTCCTTTGAATCACGTCTTCTTGATGGCGAACATTTGATTCGTTATTTTTCAAGATAATTTACAAGCAAAAACAAGAAGGGTGCGTCTACTTCTGCCCTGCTGTTGCGTTGAATATTTCATGAAAAATTGTACAAATACTCCACTTATAATCAACACCCTCAGTGCAAACTCTTATTCGAATTCATTAGATTTTTTTATCGGCGGTACGAAGAAATTGAACGCTTATTTACTAGCCACGTGTGACAATTTTGAAACCTTTGTGAATATTTAATGAACGTTCATTTCCCAAGACTCCAACTTCTTCAGACTCAACCAATCGAAAATTTTCTTTCTGGATAAACCAATTTCAAATTTGTGTATGTACTATTGTAGGTTGCTACAGGGTTTACGAACATTCTCAAAACTTTAGCAGAGCAAGTTTTCACTGACTAGCATCATCGCGGCAGCTTTCATACGATGAGTTTATGGGTGAAAAGGGCTTAGCCAGAAATTGATACTTTTTACGCCAGTACTCAATTGAATCTTAAACATATTAACACTCGTGATATAAACTTCAGCAGAGTAAGTTACAACTTGCAATGGAAAATAACGACGTGAATGTGACTTCAATGCACACTAGCGCACCGAGGAATAAAATGGCTTTGATACAGACAATGAGGCAAAAGACAGACCCTTTCTTTCATGTCTGTAGCTACACTGAAAATTACAAGAATCAATATGAATAAGATATAAAAATATATATTGATCTTAAAAGAGCTTTGAAACAAAAAGAGAAAATTAACTTCCCTGTGTATGTTTAATCTACAGCGTTAACACCGCCAGGGAGACTATTAAGAGCCTTGTTTGTGTTAGTTTATTGAAAAAAAAAGTGCAATCTAAGACAGTACAAGTTACAAACTGTGCAGATCATGAAAACAACAGACGTTGTTACTTACCACCCAGGAACACGAAAATTTCAAGCAGAATATGGAAGTTAAACGGGTTGATATGAAAAAAATTATTCATTTTCTAAACCAAGACGCCGTCGTTGTAGCTAACTTTGCCCAAGGTAGCGTAATGTTCCTTTGAAAACTTTTTTTCCTGATCTGTTTTCTTGAGCTGTTAGCCAAACAGCATCAGAGGAACCGCTCAATTTTTCCGTATCTTCCGTGCTCCGTGTTTATAAGTAGAGATGTATTTTACTAATTATGTAAATATATTTCTATCCTGCTTTTACTGACTTCCCATGATTATGAGGTTTTGTAATCTTTTGTTTGTTAAGAGATGCAATTGTGTCAAGGATGACTTGAAGGTTGTTCACCTGTGCATTTATTGACTATTGAGTGAAACTCAAAATTGCTTGGAAAATATTTCATATGATTTTCCTTTTCTTCCCTAATGAACGAGTAAATTCAGGAATACGAGTTTTCACCTGCCTCAGTAATTTATGGCACTCGTTCGGAAAGGAACAAAATTAATCCGCAACAAAGGGAAACTATTTTGTTAATGGATATTAAAAAAAAACACAACAACAACTACGTCAGGCGGGAAGAAAAATCAACTCGATGCCGACGCAAATGAAATAAATTCTCTCTAAAAAAAATTGATGTGGTCAGTTAATTTTGGATTCTTCACAACGAAAGTTCTTCCATGGTCAAAAATTATGATATTGCAGCTTCTAAGCAAACTTGTTTCTGCTGATAATTGAAACGATCGAGTCTTGATTCCAAGCAAATATTCCAGTTTAATATTAAATATCACTGGCTACAACCATAGAAAATTACTGAAGTTAAGATAAAAAAAGTCTGAAAAATTGAGAAATTCGTTTAGAAAAACAAATCCCAAATACTTTTCCTCCCAGCTCAATTGAAGATCAAAGGATAGAATCTCATGTTATTAACACAGTGCATATGTGCAAAAGTTAATAACAACGAAGAACACGCCAAAACATAATTTTTCTCTCAATAAGATTAAAAAAGAATTTTTAAATCGTCTTCAACAGGTAGCTTAACGCACTGGTCCTCTGGGAAACTTAACATTAGTTTCGTTGCAAGTTTGGTACATTAACACCCTGTAGCTTTTCGAGCATATGTGTTCTCTTCATGCAAAAAAATACGTGCGTTACATGATCGGCTTAACTTTCAAATGCAGATGCCTAAAAGTAACGAATTAACAACTCATTTGAATAATTGGCAAGCTACAAATGTCCTAATAGTAGACTACATCACGATCTCTCTTTTAAACTGATTAGTTTTTCATTGCCTTTTTCGATTTTCACATTTGTGCGGAAGTTCAGACGCAAGGCACATTAAAATTTTGGTTCTGCTAGAGTCTTTGGTTCTGTTAGAGGTGCAACCTTTAATTTAGTGCGCTATCAACGCCATGAGTCAGCGAAAAAATAACGTGCTCTCAATTCTTTTTAGAGTTTAAAAGGTGGATATTTCGAGGGCTCGGAGATTTATTTTACCGAGCAACTTTCACTAGTTCGTTGAGTCCGTTTGATCGAGGTCTGCTGTTTGATTGCACATCTCGAATTTCTTGCCAATACCGAGAGGTTTTATTCGATTTTCAAAACCTGAATCAGATTGAATAACAAAGGAGATTTCCTTAGCAAGGAATATTCTTTGTTAAAATAAGTTAAGTGTGCTTTATTGACTTGATAAACAGCTGCAGATTGAAGAGATATTGTAATGCAAAGAAGTCACCTGACGTTAGTGTCATTTAGAGTAAACATGTGAATCCAACTAAGAGCGAAGATAAGATTAACATTAAAGAGCCACTCACAATCGTTTTTATTGGATGAAATTACATAGCGCCAATTTGTAGCTCTCGAACTTACAGTACTTTTACTTATTCTTTAATAATAACTGTAAAGCGTTGCACGAAGAGAAAATTAAGGGGAGTTAATTTTCTCCTTGTTGTTCGCAATATAATATTAATATCAAAGAAGATATCTAACACCTCCCGGTTAGCTCAATTGGTATAGCGCCGGACTATTGTGCGGGAGTTCGAGAGTTCAAATCCGGCCGGACCAACACTCAGGGTCTTTAAATAACTGAGTAGAAAGTACTGCCTTTGTAATAATTTCTGCAAACGGTTAGACTTTCTAGTCTTCTCGGATAGGGACGATAAATGGAGGTCCCGTCTCACAAGCTCTTATATGTGATTTAAATTTGTGGGACGTTAAAGAACCCACATACTCCTCGAAAAGAGTAGGGCGCGTAGTGCCCGGTGATGTGGTCTATCTTTGTACAGTGTCTATCCAGGGTGAATTGGGGGGAGGGGTGGTGCCTCGCATAGACCTTGTGTTCTGTTCGCACTAACTCTTCCAGATTCGCCTGTAGGAACAACTGGCAATGCGCCACTGAATTAATACAATCAACAAGAATCAGTTGTCGATGAAAAATGAATAACTACGTCATTTATGTACACGACGACTGACTTTAAAGTTGACCATCTTTCTTTACACTTTCACCTGCAGCTCCTATTGATGTGCGGAACGCAAGTCATATTATGATCTATTTTTTACTTGTCTCGCCAATATAACTTCTGTAGCTCAGTTCTTGCGAAGGTCTGAGGTTCTCTTCCTCGCAGAAGACTCAGATCTGGCAGAAGCAGGAGGAACCCACAGTTCAAGGCCAAAATCATGTGGAAAGGTCATTACTAATCCAGAATAAGACTTTAAAGATCATCAGGACTAAGCTTTATCTATAATGATATCTTTCAAACGATGTATTTGTGCTGCACTGAAACAATTCAAAGTCATCACAGTACATAATCGGTTTTCGGACGTATCCTTTCGATGATTTTTTAAGCCGGAGCACTGGAGTTCCGGGTAACTTCAGCCCTACGATACCAGAAGCACCACTATACGAAAGGTGTTTTATGTGATCATTTCTTTCACAATTACTCAGTGTTCGATCGCACGCTCCTATCAAGGACATTCAAGGCTTTCAGGTCAATACTACGTTTTCGTCTTATATGGATATATTCTTGTAAAGCCCGATCTGTCTGTTGTCGGTGATAGAGACAAAGGAGACTTCTTTTCAGCTAATGAAAAAGTAAAGAGAAACAAAACACATTCTCTAGGATGCACATGAGCTGTATTTACAACATATGATTAATTCCTGGAATCACTAACCGCAAACTATTAGTCTTAACTGTAAAATACAAGAATGAAAATCTATTGCGAAAAGCAAAATTATTGGAAACTTGCATTTGATTTTTACGTGTCAAGTGACAAATTTTGGTACCATACCAGCTGTATATTTTATCTCAAGGTTTGCTTCTTTTTTAAGACTGTCAGTAATTTACTTCGGCAGTTAATATTATCGTGAGGTCAGTAGGTTTGGAAAAGGCTTGTAATGAGAATATTTTCGTGAAAACGAGAGACGAAGATTAAGAGCCGAGAGGAGTGATGCAGCTTTCTCTTGTATCCATCCTGTCAGAGTTAATGGGAGACACCTGAAGTCGTCTAAAGGTTGGATCAGGGCTCTCCTTACTGTGAGGGATTTTTTTCAAGTCATGCTTTTCAGAACAAGCGCTTGAGTTGTCAGCCACTGAACGAGAGCTTGGGAAGGTTGAATTCTTACCATTGTCCCACTTCTGTTTCTTGCGAAGATATGCAGCGCGTACTTCACTGCTTCGCAGGACATGGATAACGAAAATGAAGAATCCCTAAAGGTATAAAATTTAAGAAGGATGAGTGGTTGCATGAGTCTGGGATATGAGTGTTGCACAGTGAATGAGAATAGTCATGGAAAGGACTTTTGCTGAACACTAACTGACGTCTCCGTACGTAGCGCGAGACATCTCGAGTCGTCGTCTCAGCTTGTTAAACAGATGGAGTCATCATCAGACTCAGATGAAGAGTTATTTGGTTAGGAAAAGATAAAAGGTCTCCTTCGCTGAGCTGCGTGCTCAATCTGTGCCCTTGTGTATCATTTACCGTTAAATATCGCAAACTGAACGCGCATGTATGTAACAGGCAGCAGTAAGAAAACAAATCTTTGTCTGTGGTTGTCGTGTACAAGAAATCCTGTTTAAAGACTCCTATTGAGAAGTTGGTAATGCTTGAAACTATTACCTGAAGTGAGTTCAATATGGTGAAGATATACTGGAATACCAGACCCGCATCTGTTATGCTGAGAATACCAAATACCCAGGTCAGGCCCAGAAGAGGAAACAGCACCACGCATGCCTTCAACCCCTGTCTGAAATAATCAAATGTTGAGGGAAAAAGTAAGCATTTAATCTGAGATAAAACAAGAAAATGTCAGCACAGTGTAGACACATACTCACTTGACGTTAGAGGTGTCTTTTGTAGAGTGCATTCTTGTCATCTCGTACACCACCCGGCAAAGGATAAAGGAGTTTACCTGAAATGAAGATTTACGTGAACAAACGATTTCGACCGCAATAGAAGAACTTACTGGAGCGCATTGATTCTCATGAGTTTTTTTGAAGTGCAGTCGCTTATTTCAGGTTCAGTCATCTCAGTATGTGTATATTAATGATATCTTTAGTACTGTTTTGGATAATCTTTCCATAATCATACTGGTGAGAGATTTTCTAAACAGTAGAGTAAACTTTAACAGAAGTCATCAGTCTTACCAGACAAACCGCGAGGACTGGAGCGGCAAAGGTCCAAATTAAACTATTTGAAAATGAAACCCAGCAGCTGTAGGAAAAGAAAAAATATATATTTTACATCAAAACCACAAGATTAATTTTTAATGTTGAAAATTGTTTATATTTTTCTTTTTTAAAGTGTCATTTACCGTTGAGTGTCGATTTGAAGCACGAATGGACTTGACAAGTTCTTTATTACTGAGACTCCCTCGAAACCTTTCGCAATGTTACTGATAGAGCGCTAGATTAGAATATAAAGTATTCCCAAACGTTAAAAGGAAAATCTCAAGCCTTCAATATGCTTGCTGAAATACTTACAAGTCACCATGTACGTAGCCCCATATTCCCTCAGTAGAGCCAGAGGCGATAACAATCGATGAAGTCACCATTAGAAGAGGAAATCCTGAAAAATAGTGAATTACTCCATGAATATTCAGTGAATATGAACAACTTGTGCATTTATTTCACCTTTGACATCAATGGACTGCATTGTGCATGTGATGGGTCCCTCGAACAATTAAGTTAATGCAAGCGAGATTTATGCATGTTAGGTACAACTTTCATTTAATTTAATTTTTCTGTATTTATGCATTTAGGATAACATTATTGCTGTAGTAGTGGTTTGGATACGTACCCCAGGAGAAAGCGTAGAGTAACTTCATTTTTACAACGGCGTTGTATACCTTAACCACCATGAGATACAAGTAGGCTCCCTCCATAAGCATCCAAGCAAATCCGGCCAGATAGAAATAGTGAATAGATACTGCCACAAAAATACAAGCTTCCTGTAAAACAAGAAAAGAAATTATTTCAGCAATAATGTAAAATTTTTATCGCCGATTCGCCTCCTCGTTTATCAAAGATTCATTGGGCATATATCTACGTTGCATCTCAACCTTTCTGGAGAAATTATCACATTTGACTCTAATAACATTTACGAAACGTCATTCAATTCTGACAATTCTAACAACTATAATAAAGGTTTATGTGATTGTCCAGATATGTTTTCAGTTACCTGTTTTGACGTGGCATCAATTCCAGCTAGAAAAAAAATTTGCGCCACTGCTATGGCCACAACAAGGTTGAATCGTATCTGAATCTGCTCTTGTTTGAGATTCCTTACCAAAGAAAAAAGATAATAACAAATTTTAAAATCAATCTTTTTAAATCTCTAACATCATCGGCTGGTGAAGCACTTCTTAGTGAAAGGGTTTGTACTTACATTAAAACCAGATAAGCTAAGATGGTGAGGACTTCACCCAGAAGCGACAGTCCACAGCCAACAAAAGTAACGATTTCCAAAGCTAATTGATGCCTTTCAGGAATCTAAAACAGCAAAAAGGCTGAGTCCTTCAATCTTAAAACTTGGATTCGATTAAAACCTCCACTGTTATAAAACGACATCTACAAAAATGGTAAGTTATGTACTGTCTTACGAATTAAAGTTCATAAGACGATAGAGTAACTATGCTTTACTTTGCTACTCGCTTGGGTTTCTCCCAGTTGCATAAGAACTGCAAAGTTGGTTAGATGATTGCAGTTGCACATAACTTTGGTGTCGGTTCTATTTATCAGGAAACATCCTCTGCTTGACCAGGAGCCATTAACCCGCGTCCTATGTTTAGGAAATATATCTTTCATTAGTTGCCGCGAAGTTGTCAGAGAGAATTTTCGTTTTCAGAAAAACAAATTTCATGTAACATAAGTTGTGAAATGAATTAAGAAAAGGTACCTGATGTCAAAGTCCCAAAAAACACAGTAGGACTTATCCTGGGGTTTTATAGGCTTAAAAGACAGAAAAAAAAGGAAAAAAAAAATAGTTTTACTGATGCTTTGATGTCTGCATGAAGTATATTCTATATTAAGTCTTCAGATTACGTATTGGAGACATGGGCTCTGGCATTCTGCGGTATTTTCATTTATTATGCCTTATGGTGCTCCTCCATCAATTCACCAGAAAGGCCATTTCAGATGGAAATTTTACCGTTTACTGGTAGTTTAATGAAAAATTCCTTTCATTACCGTATAGAAATGGTAACCACAAGAAAAAACAAACAAGGACACAAATGTAACATGAAAATCTTTTTTCAAGAGTTCGGGTATGCATGAGACATTGCAGACCTACCTCTTGTAAAATAAATGAAATAGTTATGTTCTCTGCCAGCACTGATAACGGGGCCGGTGAGAGAGAACACGCTATGATTGGTGTTTGGAGTTTAGTATTTTCCATTTCCTTTCTGCAAGGTAAATGTTTTCTGTTGTAAACTTAATAATTCGTAAATATTTTTTTAACGTCTCAACTAAATAGTCTTACTAATTAATAGAAAAGTAAGAAAAGGTTGGGAAATTGAATAAGCTTCTATCGAATCCAGCACCTCATATCTTTAAATACATACCCATCAAGAAGGTATTGGGATTCATCTGGAAGAAGCTCGTGCAGGTCTCGGTAAGCTATTCCAAGTACCACAATTTCTATCAAGAAGAGGATAGTTGAATTGGATAGGATTGTTGATGACATGATAAACAAATTCTCCAGGGAAATAAGGAATTTCTTTAAAGGAGGTACTGTACTGCATGCTCATACTCTACCAAAATATCCCTTTACACCCAACATTTTATGCGTGGGCAAATTTTCGAATTTACATTTATCTCTTTGAGGCCTTTTAACAACTCACTCACTCAAGGATCAAAGAATATGTATACTTGCAGAAAATTTAAAAAATGTTCACTACAGATCCAATATGAGCAATGAATTATAATGAAGGACGAACGATTCAGACTTACCCTGTTTTTCGAAGAGTATTGGTGGTAAAATGATCCTTCCACTTGAGAAATTATGACTACCAGATGATTGGCGTGGGAAAACGTCAGAAGGAACCACCACTTCCTTTTCATAACCTGCTTTAATATTCTGAACCTCCATGACTATCAAAAGAAAAGAAACAATACTAAAATGTACTCTAAGCTTCCACCATGGTAAAGAAAGTAACGAAGTAATTGTCACTTGAAATGAAATTTATGTCAGGGTTGGAAGCAAACTGACAGACAGACAGACATCTATCTTTATACAGGATAGCCCATTCAGTGTAGTAAACACTGGTATCAACGGGAGCCCTGTTAACCACCCATCCCACCCCAGGGGAGGACATCCATCACACAGTAATCTCGTGCGTGGGAAATTAACGTCTCCTCCCCCTAACCCTGCAGGAGACGGGACCTCCATTTATTCGTCCCTATCCGAGAAGACTAGAATATCTCACCATTTCTTGATGTTATAGAAAAGTAGTATATTCTTCTCAATTATTTTAAGACCACGAGTGTTGGTCTCTCTCGATCAATTATTGCGTTTTCCGGCTTCATTTTCATTTTGTTTTTCATTTTTATATGAATCCTGGATTTTTTTAATAAATGTAAAAGCAGGGTGTCTGTGACTAACAACGACCCTTTAATTAGCGGTTGGAACACGTGGACGCCATGATGGTATTCTTTTCTAATCTTCCCATAGTTCATAGCGAACATTACAAAGTCGTCCGTGAAACAGGAAGAAAATTGATCGAACTTTTTGGTACTTGATGCTCGAATTCCATCGATTTCTGGATCTACTCGCAATTACTTTTTCCTGCTTATTAGCAATCCTTACATCTAATCACATTTTAACCATGACCTTTAATATGATGTTTTGTTACGATTGAGATGTATAAAGGCACTACTCACCGAGGTGCCCTTCAGTGAGTATTGTGGTTGAGCTATAGTTATCATTTTCCAACAGATGCTTCTTGGCATATTTCGAGGCAAAATTTTCAAGGTGCTGAGCTGCAACCAACAAGTTCACTCCTACGCCTAAACTTCCTCCCTTTGCGAATTTGTGGAAAACTGTAAGTAAATGCTCTGTCTCGTTCACTACAGCCTAAAGATGGAAATCCATGACACTCATCAAAAAGTTATTTCAACAATAATCAGAATAAAGATGATAACAATTGAGGGAAAAATCAATACGCAGTTGACAAAAGGTAATGAAATATCGGCTTACCTGAAGAGAATTCTTGTCACCAACACTTAGCTGATTCACCTTATCGAAATATTTTTCAACCATCTAAAACAAACAAAATTAAATTTCATACTTATTAACTTTCATGTCGTAATTTGCCAGTGGTGGACATTTTTTAAAAAGCTTAGACAGTTAGTTGAAGCTTCTATCCGTGAAACGTACCAGGATACAATATCATTTCAAATAGTAGGCCATCTTTTCGGTTTATCATAATTAATAAATTTGTAACGTCAACGGTAAAAAGACCTCCTGGTATTTACGATTGCGCTTTGTTGGATTTTGATCTCGAAATCAGCTTACACAAAAGTTTTCTTCTGTGCTCTGTTACAGTTCAAGGGGTAAATTGTAAAAATAAAATAATTTCGAAAAAAGAAAACCACGTGGTTGAACCCAGAAGTAACCGTGTGATAGCAAGTTGCATCTAAGCGTAGTCCCAAAAAGAACAGTGACGTCTTGTGTCTGACTTGTTGGCAAAATGAGTGGAAGCCATCATCACAATCAGGTTCTCTGCCAAACGAGTGTTTGGTTAAACCAGTGAAACATGACAAATCAGTTGTGTAGTAAAGCCATAATGTGATAATAACCTTCTCCTGAGTATCCTCAGGCACCGTTGGAGTGAAAATTGTCGACAAATCCTTTGATATATTGGTTGTTTTAGACGCCATAATCGTTGTGGTGTCTGTTTCTCCACTCTTGGTTGTTGCTGTTGCTGTTACTTCTGAAGCAAGTGACGTAGTGGGGGTCGATGACGCTGAAGCTATCAGAAAACGAATAGACATAGTAAATGCTCTCTCTCTGTTGTGGCTATGAATTGTATCAGTCAACCAGTGGAGAATATGATAAAAAGAAAATAATTCAAATACTGGAAAATTATAGACGAACGATCGACGTTTCGGCCATATCACACGGCCTTCATCAGGAAACTGCCGAGTCAGCCTTGTTCACGCAAGTGTCACGTGATAGCTGACTCGGCACGTCCCGTAACGCACGGGACGTTTGTGTTTTAATGTTTTAATGGTATTTATAAAGGGTCGTTATGAACAATACGATTTAAAGTGAAAATATTTCTAATGAACATGGATAGCATACAGTAAGGGATATTTCCGTTTACTTGTTCAGAAATGTCGCTTGAGGTGAACGGCGTTGCTTTATTTAGAAAACTAATGCAATGCTGCCAAAAAATAATTAAACTGATCAGTTGACTCAGAAATATCTCCCATAAATTGTTTTCAACTTATAGAAAATGAAATTCTCAACCAAAGAAGCTAAAATAGATTTTAATATCTTCTATGGCAGCCTTTTTTTAACCTAAGTTTAGTTCTGTGACGTTTCAGCAAAGTAAAGAATTTTGCAATCTCATCGGAGTTGTTCTGCGTAAAACAAAACTACTGGAAAACAACCCTAAGTGAGACACAACTAAAGAGCATGCCCATGAATGTTACGAGGATGAAAACTCAGATATAAGAAGGTAGGGTCCCTTTAGTGAGCCCGTGCTCAAGGTCAAGAACAAGAAATAAACAAACATCTTGAAGTATAAATGCTTTAGAAGTACAATAGATGGCAAAAGCATTAAACCAAGGGGGGAATTAATGAGACCACGGAGTTTTGAAAACAAAGATAATCTTAACACACCTTAGAGTATGACAAATAAGAAGCCAGCTCAGAGGAAGAGAAGGCAAGAGACCTACTTTTTAAGTAACTTTGTATGACATCTATGATTTCATCTCCTAGGTCATTTGATGATTCATTCAGGCCAACATTTATTATGTGTGTTTCCTCTTTCGTGATTGCTGTCAAATCTGTCTTGTTCACTAAGTCTCCAACTCCAACACCAATGATGAAAACTCGCTCATTATCCAGATCCGTCAACACTTCATTTAAAACCTCGTTACTAAATACCATCTTGTTATCCACCATTACAACAAGAATACGAATTGCAGTGGAAGCCTTAGAGAACTGTTGGAATCCTAATTTGACTTTTTTTAGAGCCTCCACCAAGAGTGGTGTTCCAGAACGTTTTTCGATTTTATTGACGAGTGAGGTTAAGGTGTCCTTGTTTTGCATGTTGACAAAACCTAATTTTATTTCAGCTTCAGAACCAAAGACAAAAATGCTGTAGCGGATTCTGTTAATGCCATACTGGTCGATAATGGCGCAGATTGTACTTTTCATGAATGTAAAAGTATTCTTAGAAGAAGGGGAAGTAGCAGAGAGAGCAAAGGTCAAGTCAACCAGTGGAGTATTCACTGAAGGAAACGAAAGAAAGTCACTTCATGAAGTATCTTACATCTAATTCTTTTCTTAAAATGCTTGTGATATCAAAGGTAAAGTCAAAAATTAGAGTTAAGTTCAAAATTCATTGGAGCAGACAGAGAACATACAGAACTGAAGCAACAGCATATAAGGTAGGGGAGATTGACTGGAGAAATTGGTAAACTGGATATGTCCGATAAATTGAACCACACCTAACGTACTATTAGCTTTCTTCAGGAAAATGCTTAGCATATGTACGTGATCGATTGATACATGGCTGGTTTTTCTGAGTCTTGAAACAAATCTAATATGAGATTTAACAATTAGTCCACAAGCGCGCGTTGGATATGAGATGATAGATAGCCAACGAGGCGCGTAGCGCCGATTTGGCTATAATCATCTCATATCCAACAAGGGCGATTGGAATAATTGTTTTATAAAAAACGTTAAATTAAATTATTAAATTTTATTCAATTTTTAGCTCACTTTTAATTTTAAGCTGACGCGTACGCTTACCATATTTGTTGATTATGATATATTGGCTCATATACCATAATGGCTAAGCCAATAAAAAGTCTTCAATTGCATTATCCAATGATCCAGTTTTTAATAAAAAATTTTAGTAAGATATAAAACCGACTTCAATGGTAAGGCACCTGTAATTAAATCAGATTAACCTGTACAGCTGAAGTTGCTTCTTACCTGGGGATCCCTCACAAATGTAGCCGTGCTCCTCAGTACAGTTTGCAGTGCACTCTAGTTTAGGATCATCAGTTACCATGCAGCAGAATGTATGGTTAGAATTCGACGCACTCTTCACCTCAATATAAGAATGGTTTTTTACCATACGGAATGCTCCGAATTGTTCATCCGGATTTTGTTCATCAACCCATTTCCAGTGATTACCTCTGAAATGAAAACACCCTAAAAAAGCTGTAGGAGCAGTAACATATTAACTACAAAAAAAAAAAACAAAATCCGAGCCAGTGACCACCGCCACCTCTACCTCCTGCATTTATATGTTCATGAATAATTAAATAATTACACAGTGGTGACTTACTTCGAAAGCTGGAGACCTATCCAGTACCTCACGTCATTGGTGGTATTTGATATATTTTTAGCCAGCTGAAGATCGGGAGGGTTCTTGATTTTTGCAAGATGACTTTTATAACTTGAATTACAATCTCTATTCGCATTCGTGTGATCTAATCTGTTTTTGTAAACTGTGAACCCTTTTTCACCAGTAATACCTGTCAGAACAGTAAAAGAAAGTGGAATTCTCCTTTTCGCAGTTTATTTATTCTCAAGGCACGTTTGTCTAACATACTTTGTACAACAACATTACAAATGCTCGCTCGCTTACGGTTCGAGACCTACTGTCTATAAGGTTATAGACGATAATAAATGACGTATCATTTAACGCAATGCTCAATCTTCTATCATCTATAATTTTTACTGATCACAAAAATGGCGTCAACAATGTTTAAAACTCTGCGGCGTAACCACTTGGCTACGAGTCGTTACGCTTCATGGTATTGGACATGGATGAATCTCGATCTCAGAAAACGAAAAACACACAAAATCAACCTCTTTATTATGTTTACTCCGGTAATCAGGTGGCAATCTAATCTTACCTATTATTTGTGGGTAATAACTACTTCTAAGTTGTGGGATTATTCAAATGTTTTTTTTAATTAGCTGTCTTAGTTCCAATGCTAACTAAAATATTTGTGAAATCCTTCTCTATGTACTGTGTGTTTGGGCTCATTATAAAATTTCGTTTCATCATTCTGTATTAGTGTGTCGCGATACTGAAAAGTTACAGCTTTAGATGTCCGTATCGCTGTCAGTGTGGTCCCAAAAGTGACGTCATCACGATGACTTTTTTAAAAAATATCTTGTCGTAATACAGGCTCCTGCTTTGCTGTCTCACCGGTTTCTGTATTAGAGATGATTGACTGTCGAATCAAATAAACTGATTTGAATGCTAAAATTCTTCGAGCGGTTAGGCTCTGTGTCAAAATAGACCAAAGTCATCAGTTTTATTCTCTCTTCTGTTCTTTTGGGTGAAGTAAATCTCCCACTGAAAGCGAACTAAGGGATATGCACATTAGAAAAATTATGACTTTGCATGCGTTCAAACTGCATACTGTGCATAAATGCAAGCTACTATTGGAGCGGTTTGTTACCAAATTGATACCCCAACTGACTGAAAATAACCGGAGAATGGAAAACGCTTTGTAACTTGAAAAAATAGTCCGAATGAGGTGACTGGTATAATGACGTTGTTCGAGCATAATCCAGGAACTAGGCAGTATCGTCATTATTAATACAGTTTACATAGCGTTTAGATAGTCATTGATATTTTGACAATTAAGTAAAAATTTGATTATATACTGCAGCTGGGGAAGGTTTGAAGCGAAGACGTAAGAGATCGGCCACTTGCCTTCGCCTTGTTGCGAGGGTTGTCGTGCTTTTCCCTCCAGATTTTGCCTCAGACTGTTAAAAATCTTTCTCAAGAATTATTGCAAATTTGTATTCTTTCTCTCTTAGGTAGCAATGGACAACGGCAACCATTACGCGAAAGCTATCACGCTCTTATTCTTCCCCGTATTTTGTACGAACTGTTGCATAGAACTGTGCAAGATTGCTATTCAGGGCCTGCGGTTCATACTTTCTCGTCCGTTTTGAAAGCCAGACATTTAACCATTCGTTTTCATTTGGTTGGGCGCTTTTATTTTAAGCATTCTCCCTCAAACTCTGAATTAAAACATCGTTACTTCCTCCTCACCTATCCGCCATTTTTTGCGCTTTCGTGCTCAGTTAATTCAGTTTCAACCTTCAATACTCAATTTCAACTCCCTTCAATGTTTGGGATTAATTAAAGCGTTCTCAGCCAATTAGCATGCTGAAATGATGGCATGTGTGTTATTAGCTGCAGAATCAACGAGTTGTGCATACATGCAACGCTTTTAGAAAATCAATGTTGCGGCTAATTCTAAATATTCCGTTAGATTTTGTTAGTCATGCTGTAATTTATCTTCAAGGAAGAAAAACGCTTGAGCTATTAATAGTTGAACGCAGACATAAAAACTATGGGTACTTTAAAACTGAAATTTGAAGAGCACTACATCCGTATGAGATGTCGAACATTAAGCATAACCTAGATACACAATTACAATCATGGATACACCGTTTATCCTTTAAAACAGGGCAATCAAGGATTTGTCACAAAGAAAAAACTCTACAACTGTATTGTATGCAAGTAGCCAATCATATGTTACCGAATATGTTACCGAATATGAATAACCCAGTTATAATGTGTATGGAGTACAGGTGATCTGCACGTGTTAATAGTTTTTCCAGGTACTTGAGTTAAGTAATTTTTCCATAGCGACATCAGAATAATTAAC
The DNA here is from genome assembly GCF_964205215.1 of Stylophora pistillata. Taxonomy (NCBI): domain Eukaryota; kingdom Metazoa; phylum Cnidaria; class Anthozoa; order Scleractinia; family Pocilloporidae; genus Stylophora; species Stylophora pistillata. Next base: position 58,047,829 of record NC_142520.1, on the reverse strand, counting down.
AACAACATGTAAAAGGCCTATTACCTTAATATTTATTATACCTTGACGCATGGTCCATCGTAATGAAGCAAACCCGTAATTTTGCGTAGGTCCCTCACGGACGGACAATGGTTATAGAAAGTGTGTTGTTTCGTGTTAAGACTGATTACTTTTCCCAAGAAAGGGAGAACAACACAATGGCTCACGAACTGCCCTAAGCAGACAATTTAGATTTATTTCACTACCATGAGGGAGGAGAGAAAATTATTACTACAAATTATTCAGATGGAGCAAAACGAAAGAAAGGAAATTTCCATCAAACAAACCGCTTGAAATTATGATCAGACCGCCAAAAGTCATCAAGTCTCGAACAAATGCGGTCCTCATTTTAATTCTGCAAAAAGAAAAATAAACATATGATCAGTGTAAACGAGAATTCTCACCAAAGAATTTAAATAGATTGCAAATTTAGAATTGTTGAAATGACTTGAGAACCTGAGCTTCACAGAAAGTCGATTTCTCGTGTACAAAAACAAGGAGGTTTCTATACTAACTGCAATGTAAGGCCTGCCCTTCAACTATTAAGCTGACAGCAGCTTCACAGGAATCGAAATTTAGTCAAAGCAAACAATTTGCTCAAAGCAGGACCGAGAGGAAATGATTAATAATAAGTTTTGACAGCCATTACCGAAGATCCCCTGTCGTGTTTTGTCATTTTGACGTAAGTCAATAGTTGCATCCTGCTTTTGTTTGACTTTTTTTTTAACATACAATCTTACGTCTCGTAATGGGACACCAGAAATGAGAACTTTTCCCTTCTTCTACAAACAATCTACATCTAATATATAATGCGAAATTTCCTATTGAAAAAAAAGAAAGTATAATGCAATTCTAGAATTGGGACGAAATGCTAACTAAACGATGTATTAAATTTTATCCTTTTGCTAAAAAATGCCGTCTATTAAAGAGTTCATGACCCACCAACTTAATATTCACGGGAGCATTTGAAAGGTGCTGACAAATGTAGTTTCGTTTCGTCAAATAAACTGCAAGTAGCAACTTATAAAGACAGTTTATTAGGAAATGAATTTCTTAAAAATGTAAAATTTAAAATTGAGACAATTCAACATCATCTGCCTTCTAAGGGCCATTTAATTGGTGACGTCACTTGCTCTGTTTATTTAGGTGTTTCATCAGAACGTACAAAATCCTGAATATAATCCCTTTTGGTTCTGTATTTAGATGCATTCTTCGAAGTCTCAAATAAAATTCAGCATCTATTTTCCAAAGTGCAGTTTGATTCGTTAATCCACCACTATATTAATCGCAAAAGAAACTGTGTGTGTTCTGAAACATGACTGACGGAAGACAAACAAATCATATTCGGTAATGTACGATTGGCTAACTGCTTTCAACTCCGGTGGTTATTTTAACGAACACAAGAAGATTGAATAAATGCACGCTCTTTTAATTTAAAACCCAGGAAGACTTTTTCCCATATCTGCTTGAAATACATTGTCGCTCTGTTTCTCTGATACATACATAATACTCTTGTTACCTACTAAAAGTTAAGTAATACTAAGTGTTTAATCCACCTCACCATTAAAACAGGAAATGGCAATAAGAAAATAACGTTGGCTTCGTTCCTTTATAGAATACAACAGCATCAGCACTGTTTTGACCAAATTGCTTTTCGCAATCGTTCATCGGCACTAATACAAACTCCAACGAGCAGATCGTCGTACTCACGAAATAAAATAAACTCAAGGATTTCTCGTTAGGTTTTTGTATCTTGTCATTCGCAACTCCTGACTCTGGTATAGAATCTCTATAACTCACAACTGCTCTATTGATCAAGGTTGAGTTAATAATTTAGTGCAAATACATCTGACATTTTGTAAGATAAAGCCAATTATTATGTGTTTCCCTATTCAATCTCGTGGATGCGAAAGTTTGATCACAGTGACTTTAGTACGCTCGACAGGTAGACATTCATAAAATATTGCCAAATCATCTACCCAGGTCGATGCAGTACATGAACTTGTATATGTGTTTCTCTGTATCGTGCATGGGATAAATTTCACTAATGAACTTTACCTATGTTGAAATTTTTTTTCAAACGACAAACTTACTTCTTTGATTGCCCAGTCGATGCTAAAAGCTTTTCTTCAATAATTGAAGAGATTCTACACCTTCAATCATTGAGATCCAGTCGCTCCACTCAGTCGTTTACCATGATACTTGCTATGAAATTACATACCTTCGCTTCCTTATTTTGGACTAATTTTGTTAGCTTGATTGCACATGAGTCTCTTCTTACTTACAAATGTTAAGCAGAAGATCTTATCGTTTCCCTGTATCTCGTTACAAAGACGCTTTCATCCATAAAGCGTTCATCGATTTTGGAACACTCCACAGCTTATTCCGCTGTCTGATTGGCTCGGTCAGCCAATGACGTTTTTTATCTCTGACAGTAAGGGTCTATGTTCGTTCATTGCAAAGAAATGTTGTGTATATATACAGAAAGGTTTTAAAAGGGAAGTGCTTTTGCAGCAAAGTTATTCTAGTTGCTATTAAGAAAAAACAGTTACAGCAGTGTATGAATTAAAATTTCAGGACGGCAAGCGGCGAATGAATCGGTCAAAAACTTCATAAAATGGGAAATGATGAGAAGCAGGCGGTGGGAATTTTCTGAAACGGTGCGGACGCTACCCTCTTAGATGTCCAATAATTTATCCAAGATTATCTTAGTCAACACCTACCGTTCTGACCGGTTCGCGTTTGCACTGCTGATGATATTTCCGGGTGTTTGACGATATGGGACACTGTTGAAAAGAGAATGATGTCACCTATGACAAGTGATTCTTAATAAAATGTAGATGTATATTCCTAAGCTCCGAATAGAAGCAGGTTGTATAATTGATCCTTAAGACAAATGCAAAGGGGTCGATCAGCATTGGTTTAATTGGTATAAATTAGATGACTTCATGGTTGTATATATTTACCTGCCTCCGCATTAATTCTCTTTCCTTCGGAAAATATTTATGAATTTTACTGTTACCACTTCATCTTTGGTTTTGAGCTATGAATCATCCCACTGCATTTCTACCTGCTTATTCACTCAAAGTTTATGATTGGTTTATTACGAGTTGTCTATGTACAAGACCTTCCTCGTGTACGCACGAACCGTTTCCAGCACTCGTTCATCCCAGCAATGTGTAGATTAGCGAACAACAACCTAGTGTAAATATACGTACATAATTAATAGATTCGTAGCTTAGTAGTGTTTTCAATTTCTAGCTTTTAAACGTCACAGTAATCCATTATATCCACCTACCTTTTTCGCTTCAAGCGGTGCATACGGCTTATTCGAAAAACAATCTCTTTTAATCGCATGAAACAACTGTGCCTCCGACTCAAACAAATTCTACCAAAACTGTGTTAATTATGTCTGAAAGCACTTGTCGTATTATGTATTTTTTCGTCCGAACCACCAATGACAGCTGTATTGACATGATTGGAGCCAAGTGAGGTTGCATCAAAGCCAATCCCTTGATTGTGTAAGTTATAGATGAAGGGCGTTTCTTAATTAGTCAGAAGAGAAACTCTTTCAATGGAACAATGTTTGTTCCTCCGGTGACATTAAGCAAGATAGAGCACTAGCTTATTTTTCTTTTCGATTGCTTTTGTGACAGAGTTTAATCCAGAGACCAGATCATCTTTTTCTAACAATCCCCATTTTTAATCCCGCGTTGTGCAAAATAGGAAAATTGAAGGTGATGAGTATGACTAAACATTACTATATATGATCGTCTATGTAAGTGTATTTCATAAAGACATGCATTACCTGTCACCTGGCCGATTTCTTTAATTCTGGTCACCTGCAGTTTGGAATTGATTCTAATATTTTATCAACTAAATGTTTCTTGGTCTGTAAAAGTCATCGTAACTAAAATTTATTATCTGTTTTATCACACCGATGTCTACTGAATCATTACGAGCATAAAAACGACTTTTCAGGCCTTTCTGAAAACTTTGAACGCTTTTTATGATCATTTCTCTCGGTTTCGTTTCACGAACAAAGATATGTCAG